>NC_079214.1:29198078-29430578 GCF_029633865.1 Lampris incognitus | reverse complement strand
CACAGACCAACGGTGAGATAATGTACAACATAGTATGCTAGATGCATGTAAATTACATTAGCCCAAGGCTCATCATGGTGAATGTGGGATTCTAGATCAGACTGGACATACTTGGCGATGCTACAGATCACATTACAACAGCCTTGGAGGCAAATACAAGCATATACCATACAGACACATACAAATGAACACACACGCACACACACACACACACACACACACACACACAGTTAAACGTCACACAACAATAAACATCTTGAAAACACATTACCCACCTCTGCCCACACACACTCACACACACTATTTGTCTCTGTTCCCAACAACTCTGCGAGCAGGCCCTGCTGCTTGTCAACAACCAGAGACTGGAGTTACGTGTTTACTATGGCTTGCTGTCGACCAGACTGGACTGTTGCCTCTGCCCAGAGCCTCTCAGAAATAACCGAAACCCACCCTTCTTCCCCTCACGTCACTTTCTCCCCCCTAATTATGCCTTTCATCTTCTCCCCTGTCTTATTTCTTCGTACACTTCCCTCCTTTCACCTCCTAAGGCAGGTTAACCTTAACTTTGTTCCCCTTTATTTTCCTCTCCTCTTTTCTTGCTTTCCACTTGTTTCATCCTTTTCCCGCCTCTCTCGTCAGGAAAAGGGGAAATATTTATGGCTATCACCTTCCTCATTTTTTGCTGCTGTGCTGTGTTCATTCCCTGCATGGATAGAAGAGTGTGTGTGTGTGTGTGTGTGTGCGTGTGTCACATGGAAATACTGCCGTGTCTTGTCCACAGCAATCCAGTGGGAAATTTATAGCCTCTCACCCGGGAACCAGGCTCATGAAAACACATTGCAATTCTTGTCATGTTGAGACCCACTGGAAGAAGGGGAGTCACCCGTAGTCAAAGAAACTCCAGCCTACAATATGTAATGCAAAGCAATAACAACAGATAGGACCAGACCACAGATAAACCCAGACAAGGTCTATGACGCCTCAACAACAGTATGGTCACACTGCAGGCAATCAGCCACAGGAAGTCCATTAATCCATCATGAGGGATTAAGACAGGGGCTCTGACAAGTTTAGAGATCAGGCACCACTGTAGCAAGTGATACTGAAATTTAAGCACATGCTTTTAGTCAAGTAGTGGCCAACTAAAAGTTGTGCTTTTGGGTATGGCAGAATTTTTCCCCTCCTTTTTCTCCAATTGTATCCTGCCAATTACCCCTCTTCCAAGCCGTGCCAGTCGCTGCTCCACCCCCTGAGGGCTGCAGACTACCACATGCCTCCTCTGATACATGTGGAGTTGCTAGCTACCTCTTTTCACCTGACATTGGGGAGTTTCGCCAGGGGGACGTAGCACGATCATGCTATCTATTCCCCCCAGTTCCCCCTCCGATCCCGACCGACCAGAGGAGGCGCTAGTGTAGCGACCAAGACACATACCCACACCCGGTTTCCCACCCACCGACGTGGCCAATGGTGTCTGTGGGGATTCTCGACCAAGCCGGAGGTAACACGGGGATTCGAACTGGCGATTCCCATGTTGGTAGGCAATGGAATAGACTGCTATGCTACCTGGATGCTATGGCAGAAATACTTTAATTCCTACTTTACTGTTCTCTTTCCACGTGCAACTTAAGTTGGAGTGAAGACTGGGTACACATTAAGGCCAATTCACCTCCTCATTAGCCAGTCCGCTTGAAAACTAGAGGGCAAATTCCAGCAAACAGTTGTCTGAGACAATCTGGTAGGAAGTTGTCAAGTATCATCTTAACCACGCCGATTAGCTCACAGACTGATCTGGGGCCAGCCAGGTATCATTATCAGCCATGTTTGATTACAACTGGACATCTGTAGGTGCTTAAATTGAAGTTTGAAATTGTGAAACCTCACGCAGTTTCACAATTCATCTCCACAATGAAATCGCCAAACAGCCTATGAAAGCCGAGTTAACATTGAGGTAAGGCAGAAGTGGAGAGGAAAATGAGAAAACTGACATGCAACGAAACAGTACACATACAAAAAAGTATTTGCTTGTAACTGTTTCAATTTATCTATTATTGTTTTCCTTTTGATTTTATACAATAAGGAGCCCGTTTTTGACTGGCTTCACCATAAATGTAATCCTAGTGACATCAGTGACATGATGGGAATCAGCAAAATAATCTGTTATATAATTTTGAAACCCCATCTTTGCCTTATCGTCCAGCATGAAGGCATTTACAAAATAGTGAGAAAACATCCATGTAGAAGTCTGGGTGTCGTGTTGGTCTATACCATTGCCTACCAACACGGGGATCGTCGGTTCGAATCCCTGTGTTACCTCCGGCTTGGTCGGGCATCCCTACAGACACAGTTGGCTGTGTCTGTGGGTGGGAAGCCCGATGTGGGTGTGAGTCCTGGTTGCTGTACTGGCACCTCCTCTGGTCAGTCGGGTCGGGACGCCTGTTTGGGGTGGAGGGGGGAACTGGGGGGAATAACGTGATCCTCCCACGTGCTATGTCCCCCTGGCGAAACTCCTCACTGTCAGGTGAAAAGAAGCGGCTGGTGACTCCACATGTATCGGAGGAGACATGTGGTAGTCTGCAGTCCTCCCTGGATCGGCACAGGGGGTGGAGCAGCGACCAGGGTGGCTCGGAAGAGTGGAGTAATTGGCTAGATACAATTGGGGAGAAAAAGAGGGGGAACCCCAAAAAAGAGAAAACGTCTGTGCAATCAATTAGGGTCAGTTAGAATTTCAACCATAGATAGATTAGATCGATAGATAGATAGACACATAGACAGGTATACTGACAGGAGGGCGACATAAAAAGGAAACAGAAGGAGAGACAGAGACCACTATAAGCCCGATGTCTGTCGACATCATGGCAAGTAACATGGAATCCGCACCACGGCAACTGTTGTTATGGTGACTGCCTCCAGGCTGATAACCTGTCAGTGTAGACAAGCATAATGCTTCGCACAAGCACTCACTCGAACACACGCACGCACACACGCATGCACACACACACACACATCTATCTATCTATCTGCAAAATACCAGACCTTTACTAATATGTTATTAAACATATATTCTCATATTTTGAAATATTCTCCCCAAATCTCTAGATTCCATTTTCCACATCATGGAAATCAGGGCCTCGTATTTCCCTAAGTCCAAACCCTAAAGTTAAACCTAAGCTTAAACATTTCCCTAAGCCTAAGCCGGACCCTAACCTTAGCTATAAACTGAATCTCACCCCACCCCGATAACCCAAATTTAAACCTAACCTTAACTCCTTGCCTTAACCTTGAGCCTAATTATAATGCCTAGCTTTAATAGTAGGCCTAAGCCTAACCCCAATTGTAATCAAACACCTTATCGCCAGCCCAGAAAATCATCGTATCATTATCATCATAGGGACTGAGGAAATGTTCCCATGAGGTAGTCTGTTTCCAATTTCTGGCCCCAATGAACAAAAACACATGTAATTACACATTTACAATTTTACTTTTCTGTTTTGCCCATTTAAATGGCTCTTTATTTCCCATATACTGAAAATATTTCTTGGCCCTGAAACCAAGCAGAATTAAACAGGCACTGTAAAATGTCAAATACCAGGGCATCAATGGGGGGGTCAGCAGTGAAAATCAACTCTGTAAGACTTCAGACTTTACGAAGGACACTGATGTAAAAAAAAAAAAAAAAAAAAAGAGGGAGAAAGGGAATGAGAGAATGAATGACCGTGAGAGAAAATGTAAATTTTCCATAGGTAAAGGCTGACTCTGGATTCCTTCATTGATATGCAACAAGATACAGCATGTGTATGTGCAAGTGATCAACTAAATGTTATCGGATACCTAATTAGGCCTACCTCAGCACGTCTTTTTTTGTATGTGTGTGTGTGTGTCTGTGCATGTGTGCCTGCATTTGTGTGTCTGTGTGTAGCATGGTAATTAATTTCCCCAGTAAGCCTTGGATGTTGAGCTGTTGCCATGTAAGAGAGAGTGTGTCTGTTGCTGATGGGACTCGTGAGCTTGTGGTTATGATATGGGAAGTCATGGACGCGATATGCTCGGTGTTCAAGTGACTAAGTCGTGAGAACACTGCTGCTAGGCAACATGGACACCAAAAGACTCTTCGTTGTTCTCTTGTCATTTTTTGGTTCTATCCAAGAACTGCTGACTTACTTTGTATTTCAACACCATACTGAGGAACAAGAGATGAGATGACAAAGAAGACAAATTTTTATATACATACATATATACATTATCCAAACCGCTTATCCTACACAGCGTCACAGGGATGCTGGAGCCTACTCAGCAGTCATCGGGCGGCAGGTGGGGAGACACCCTGGATAGGCCGCCTTCCATCACAGGGCTGACACACACACACACACATATGTGTATATATATATATATATATATATATATATATATATATATATATATATATCAATACAGTTACAGGAAAAAAGTTTTAATACATAGCATTAATACATAACTGTTATGTATTAAAACTTTTTTTCCTGCATCTGTATTGATATTCCGCTCCTCATTAGTTGAGCACTTCTATCAACACCACTGACGGTTTAGGAAAAAAAAAACTCATATATATATATATATATATATATATATATATATACACTCACTGGCCACTTTATTAGGTACACCTTGCTAGTACCGGGTTGGACCCCCTTTTGCCTTCAGAACTGCCTTAATCCTTCGTGGCATAGATTCAACAAGGTACTGGAAACATTCCTCAGAGAGTTTGGTCCATATTGACATGATAGCATCACGCAGTTGCTGCAGATTTGTCGGCTGCACATCCATGATGCGAATCTCCCGGTCCACCACATCCCAAAGGTGCTCTATTGGATTGAGATCTGGTGACTGTGGAGGCCATTTGAGTACAGTGAACTCATTGTCATGTTCAAGAATCCAGTCTGAGATGATTCGAGCTTTATGACATGGCGCGTTATCCTGCTGGAAGTAGCCATCAGAAGATGGGAACACTGTGGTCATAAAGGGATGGACATGGTCAGCAACAATACTCAGGTAGGCTGTGGCGTTGACACGATACTCAATTGGTACTAAGGGGCCCAAAGTGTGCCAAGAAAATATCCCCCACACCATTACACCACCACCACCAGCCTGAACCGTTGATACAAGGCAGGATGGATCCATGCTTTCATGTTGTTAACGCCAAATTCTGACCTTACCATCCGAATGTCGCAGCAGAAATCGAGACTCATCAGACCAGGCAACGTTTTTCCAATCTTCTATTGTCCAATTTTGGTGAGCCTGTGCGAATTGTAGCCTCAGTTTCCTGTTCTTAGCTGACAGGAGTGGCACCCGGTGTGGTCTTCTGCTGCTGTAGCCCATCTGCCTCAAGGTTCGACGTGTTGTACGTTCAGAGATGCTCTTCTGCATACCTCGGTTGTAATGAGTGGATATTTGAGTTACTGTTGCCTTTCCATCAGCTCGAACCAGTCTGGCCATTCTCCTCTGACCTCTGGCATCAACAAGGCATTTTCGCCCACAGAACTGCCGCTCACTGGATATTTTCTCTTTTTCGGACCATTCTCTGTAAACCCTAGAGATGGTTGTGCGTGAAAATCCCAGTAGATCAGCAGTTTCTGAAATACTCAGACCAGCCCGTCTGGCACCAACAACTATGCCACGTTCAAAGTCACTTAAATCACCTTTCTTCCCCATTCTGATGCTCGGTTTGAACTGCAGCAGATCGTCTTGACCATGTCTACATGCCTAAATGCATTGAGTTGCTGCCATGTGATTGGCTGATTAGAAATTTGCGTTAACGAGCAGTTGGACAGGTGTGCCTAATAAAGTGGCCGGTGAGTGTATATATCTACTACTACTTTCGGCTGCTCCCGTTAGGGGTCGCCACAGCAGATCATCCGTTTCCATTTCTTCCTGTCTTCTGCATCTTCCTCTGTCACACCAGCCACCTGCATGTCTTATATATATATACACTACCGTTCAAAAGTTTAGGATCACCCAAACAATTTTGTGTTTTCCATGAAAAGTCACACTTATTCACCACCATATGTTGTGAAATGAATAGAAAATAGAGTCAAGACATTAACAAGGTTAGAAATAATGATTTGTATTTGAAATAAGATTTTTTTTACATCAAACTTTGCTTTCGTCAAAGAATCCTCCATTTGCAGCAATTACAGCATTGCAGACCTTTGGCATTCTAGCTGTTAATTTGTTGAGGTAATCTGGAGAAATTGCACCCCACGCTTCCAGAAGCAGCTCCCACAAGTTGGATTGGTTGGATGGGCACTTCTTTGAGCAGATTGAGTTTCTGGAGTATCACATTTGTGGGGTCAATTAAACGCTCAAAATGGCCAGAAAAAGAGAACTTTCATCTGAAACTCGACAGTCTATTCTTGTTCTTAGAAATGAAGGCTATTCCATGCGAGAAATTGCTAAGAAATTGAAGATTTCCTACACCGGTGTGTTCTACTCCCTTCAGAGGACAGCACAAACAGGCTCTAACCAGAGTAGAAAAAGAAGTGGGAGGCCGCGTTGCACAACTGAGCAAGAAGATAAGTACATTAGAGTCTCTAGTTTGAGAAACAGACGCCTCACAGGTCCCCAACTGGCATCTTCATTAAATAGTACCTGTTAGAGCCTGTTTGTGCTGTCCTCTGAAGGGAGTAGTACACACCGGTGTAGGAAATCTTCAATTTCTTAGCAATGTCTCGCATGGAATAGCCTTCATTTCTAAGAACAAGAATAGACTGTCGAGTTTCAGATGAAAGTTCTCTTTTTCTGGCCATTTTGAGCGTTTAATTGACCCCACAAATGTGATGCTCCAGAAACTCAATCTGCTCAAAGAAGTGCCCATCCAACCAATCCAACTTGTGGGAGCTGCTTCTGGAAGCGTGGGGTGCAATTTCTCCAGATTACCTCAACAAATTAACAGCTAGAATGCCAAAGGTCTGCAATGCTGTAATTGCTGCAAATGGAGGATTCTTTGACGAAAGCAAAGTTTGATGTAAAAAAAATCTTATTTCAAATACAAATCATTATTTCTAACCTTGTCAATGTCTTGACTCTATTTTCTATTCATTTCACAACATATGGTGGTGAATAAGTGTGACTTTTCATGGAAAACACGAAATTGTTTGGGTGATCCCAAACTTTTGAACGGTAGTGTATATATATATATGGTGGCGCAGTGGTTAGCGTGACCGCCTCATGGCAAGAAGGTCCTGGGTTCAAGCCCCGGGGTAGTCCAACCTTGGTGGGTCATCCCAGGTCGTCCTCTGTGCGGAGTTTGCACGTTCTCCCCGTGTCTGCGTGGGTTTCCTCCGGGGGCTCCGGTTTCTTCCCACAGTCCAAAGACATGTGAGTCAGGTGAATTGGCCATACTAAATTGTCCCTAGGTGTGGGTGTGTGTGTGTGTGTGGGGGGGGGGGGTCCTGTGAGGGCCTGGCGGCCTGTCCACGGTGTTTCCCCACCTGCCGCCCAATGCTTGCTGGGATAGGCTCCAGTATCCCTGAGAGCAGGACAAGCGGTTCGGATAATGGATGGATATTATGAAATTACTAAGAAAACCTCTATATGACTAAAAAGTACGGGGGTGTCTAGGTAGCATAGTGGTCTAGTCCATTGCGGGGTCCTCCCTATAGTCCCCGGGTCCTATAGTCCCCGGGTCCTATGTTCCCCGCTTTGTATGAGACCGGGGAATATCGGACCTTTTTGTATACAGAGGGCCCTATATTCCCCACTTTTCCCCAAAAGGGTCCTATGTTCCCCGTTTTGTATGTGCAGGGGAACATAGGACCTTTCTTTATAAAAAGGGTCCTATGTTCCCCTAGGGCCCCCGGGGAACATAGGACCCTTTTTATAAAGAAAGGTCCTATGTTCCCCGGTCAGCAGGTTTGACGCTGTTTGGCGCAAAAAGTGCATTTTCAATAATGCATTATTTAGGGCAGATTATTAAGAAGACAATGAATCATACGATTTCTATTTTTATATCACAAAAACGAATTCACAAAGTCCAGGTTGGCTAAAGTATGTGGAAACTTTCGACACTACACAAATTCAACTTATTAGGCTATAGCCTATATTTGGGCGCATAACCCACCCCGGTAGTTCTCTGATATTTATGCGCGAAATGTGTCACTTACCGAGGAAAATGCTCCTCGCCGAGTAGGTGAGCTGGCTCGTCTGTGTCTGAATGTAATATAGTAAGCCTGTGTTCCTTGGGCAATTGTACCCGGGCGTAGCTCAGCCGGTAGAGCTCTCGCCTATGGATCGCAAGGTCGTGAGTTCGATCCCGGGTGCCGCCAACTCAGCGTATGAGTAGCACATTGTGCGAGAAGTGCTGGGAGCTGAGGATAGGTGTTGTGTTCCGTCCTCAGCAGTCCATCTCCCAGAGGTCTAGTGCATTGTACCAGGGATAGACTCCTGCGTAAGCTAGCTGATATCGACAATAGGCCAATTCCGACCCACTTCTTCTATGTTCGCTAGAAAGCCGTCGTTCCCATCATAACCACACCAGCTTATTGGGAAAAGCATCTGACAGATATTAGATAGAAACCATCTGCTCAGTAAGGCCCTTTAAGCATCATAATTGTAATGATAATAATAATAACATAATAATAATGACAATAATAATGATAATAATAATAGCCTAATAATAATAATGATGATGATGATGATGATAATAATAATAATAATAATAACAATATAGCCTTATATTAGAAATGCTAAAAATTGGATAATTGAAATATTTATAATTATAAAGTAGGCTAATATAGCATGGTAATAACAATAAAATAATAATATGTGCCTGGTCTCTTAAGATTCTAAGATGCTGTATGCTACAGAAATAACGGGACATAGGCCTAGGCTAATGAATACGCCTTTTTGACAAAATATGAATGAAAGGCTAATCAACAACGCTAAAGCTGAATCACAAAACACATATTGCTCGAAAAATAATTTATAAATAGCCAAATGCACACATGATTTCGAGTTTGGAAATATTTAAGACTTGTCGAGGATGTGTGGTCATCTGCACGCAAGTTTCCTGGCGTTCTAAACCACATGATCAAAATTCACCAATGTCTAAACCGCCCGCCAACTTGCAACAATTTGCAACAATCGGTTGTTATCGGTGATAACTCGTGGACTCACTGTCATGTGCTTACTAGCCTACAAGAAGACAAACAATGGCGATAGTTATGGATGGTGATCGAGGGGGCAAAGTGTTGGTACATGAGAACTTCAGATATCAGAAGCACCGCACCAATCAAGACACCATTAGATGGAGGTGCTGGAGGTGAAACTGTAGAGTGCCACTGATCACAAATAGATCTGAAGTGGAGGACGTGGATGCTAACATTATTGTGCACGATGTTGGGGAACACGTGCATCCCCCTGACGGAGAAATGGTGCACCGTGCAGAATTCCGACAGGGGGTGGTTGCAGAAGTTGCGAGGGAGCCAACAGTCCCAATCAGAAGGATCTATAATGCGCAAAGGGTCCTGCAGCGTCGGCAATGTCAAATCCAGGGTTTTAGCCCCTCTTTGCTGAGTAGCCTAATGGACTAGGACTACTCATTTTGATTTTTTGAAGAAGAAAAAAGCCTTAACGTTAGCCTAGTTAGGCCTTGGAGATTTTTGTTTTAGACCATGCCTTTTCTGGGGGGCTTCTGCCATAGACCAACCCTTTTTCAGCCAAGCTTTTACTAGAAGCATTTTGTTATTAATAGCCTATTATCAGCATTACTATAGTATTATGCCTGCAATTGTTATTTGTTATTAGGCCTCTTTTATAATTAGGCTATTATTATTATTATCATTATTATTATTAGGCTGTAATTATTATTATTATTATGTATTATTTATTATTATTATTGATATTATTACTATTACTATTATTATTATTATTATTATTATTATTAAAGAAGAAGAACATCAAAGGATGTAAGGTAGCACTCATCAAATGAAAAAAAGACACAATTCTCTATTTTACCATTTCATTGTTTGGCATCAGTCATTAACTTGGCCGGGTGGTCTTCTTGAGAAACCTTAATGACTGATGCCAAACAATAAAATGGTGAAATAGAGGACTGCCTCTGTTATTTTTTTACCATTTGGTGAGTGTTACCTTACATCCTTTGATGTTCGTCTTTGATTCATGTTTTTGGTTTAGCACCTCCACAAGCCTTTAGTTTTTTGAGAAGCACATATTATTATTATTAGGCAATTAGCCTATTGTGTAAGGTAAGCGGCCCCCGTTGATGGATACTTTGTGCTGGTCCTAAATTTCAAGTCCTGGTCTAAGTTCTCTGCCTAAAAAGTTCATCATTAAAGTCTTTTTGAAAGAAAGTCTGCCAAGTGATTTAATATGGAAAACGATCTGCAAAGTAACAAGAAAGTGGCTGAAGTGTCCAGTGCTGTGCAAATTGAACTTTGAGCGAAGGTGGAAATGGCTACTGGTTATACTGGTAGGCGGGCCTACTGCAAGACAAACTTGCGTTGATTGCCGACTGTCCATGCTGAGCCGGAGAGCCAACTAACTAGGCCTACTGCAGTAAATATTGGTAAGAAATAACAATAAAGCAAATTACAGCCTCCTCTAGGCCCGATTTGGATACGCACTCAAGGTGGCCTGCGATATACAACAGCCAACAATGGTAATACGGCCTAATTTAATCAGCGGAGGAATAGATTGTCGTAGCCTACATCTCAGCCATGACCCCAGTTTTGATTATTTTGGACCCGTTAAGGAAATAATTTGCAAAAAGGGTTCTAAGTTCCCCGGTTTGTTCCTCGATTGGCAATAGCGGGGAATATAGGACCCTTTATTTGGAAAAAGGTCCTATGTTCCCCTGGAAACAGCGGGGAATATAGGACCCTTTTTCCAAAAGAGGGTCCTATGTTCCCCGCTGTCTATTGCAACGGGGATTATAGGACCTTTTTAGGGGAAAACGGGGAATATGGGACCCTTTTTTTTCGAAAGGGTCCTATGTTCCCCGATCGGGGAACATAGGACCCGGGGAATATAGGACCCGGGGACTATAGGCACGGCCCCGTCCATTGCATACCAACACAAGGACCAGCGGTTCGAATCCCCGTGTTATCTCTGGCTTCGTTGGGCATCCCTACAGACACAATTGGCTGTGTCTGCGGGTGGGAAGCCGGATGTGGATATGTGTCCTGCTTGCTGCACTAGCGCCTCCTCTGGTCGGCTGGGGCGCCTGTTCGGGTTGGAGGGGGAACTGTGGGGAATAGCGTGATCCTTCCACGCACTACGTCTCCCTGGTGAAACTCTTCACTGTCAGGTGAAAAGAAGCGGCTGGCAACTCCACATGTATCGGTGGAGACATGTGGTAGTCTGCAGCCCTCCCCGGATCGGCAGAGGGGGTGGAGCAGCGACCGGGACAGCTCGGAAGAGTGGGGCAATTGGCCGGATACAATTGGGGAGAAAATTACTCAGAAAACCTCTATATGACTAAAATGTACAATATATTAACGTATCCACCAAAAAATGAACTTCCACGGCCTCCATTTCTGAAAGCATCAACAACATGCCACAACTCGTGAACTCTCAGCTTTCAGATAATTTCCACTTCTGAAGTCGTGATTACCACAAGAGACGGCCATTCATATGGACTCTTCTTGTGAACACGGTAAACAGGACCCCATTTGAAGGCAGCATGGTCTGTGTGTATGTTAATTATTACACAGGACCTCTTCTCTTCAGTCAGGCTGTCGTGCCTGACTGAATTTTCTCATTTCCAGGCTGAGTGGCAAACACAGCATGGTACGACCCACTCCGTTATGACAGCGGATAGTGTGTGTGTGTGTGTGTGTGTGTGTGTGTGTGTGTGTGTGTGTGTGTGTGTGTGTGTGTGTGTGTGTGTGTGTGTGTGTGTGTGTGTGTGTGTCTAAAGTGTTAAGTCCTCAGCATATTACAAGAGAAAATTAATAGAATACAAAAGCAAAATTCATGTTGCCTACATAGTGCTGGCGCACTGCCGAGCTCTCCTGAGATTTTGCAGATTTAGGGAATTTATTGTAACCAAAGTCTTTGACTTTGCATAAAAACTGCAACATGATACACCATTTTATTTGTCTCTAGATGATAAGAGGCCACTTTTTTCAGCTTTAATTGCCAATATTTGGTCAGGACCTCGAGTTCATATAATTGACTATTTGAGAAGCAATCTTGAAAATGAAAACTTGCCTATTCCTGAGGTAAGGTGCTGACTATCTCTTAACAGAAATGTCAATAAAACAATATAATACCATTATTTTGTGATAAAACCCAGTCAAGCTGCATGAATTGTTAATAAGCATTAACAAATAACCTTACTGTTTGAGATGCCAACCCAGTGTGGTTCCAAAGCAAATTCGACATGCCTGTGGGAATCTGGTTATTTATACGCACGCATTTTCCAGGGGTTTGTGCTGCTTGTGTATTAGTGTGCATTATGTGATCTACTGTCTGATCTGTACCCTGTGGGACATCTTGTGCAAAAGTAATGTAGAATAGATCAGGGAGGGTGGAGTGGTTTCAGCTTAGCTATATAGCTGATGTAGGATAAACTATGGTTCAAATGTTGTGAATGTTTTATGTACAAGTGCAGTGCAGTGTGCTGTAGTCCGTGTGAAGTTTAGTGTAATGAAGGCATGTATGGTTAAAGTCTATGTGTTGTGTAGTGCAGTGTACTGTAGTACGGTGTCATGCATGTGTGAATGGTAAAGTGTAATTTAGCGTAGATTTTCAAGTCAAGTATAGCCCAGTCTTGAGTGGCATGGTGTTGTATATATAGTGTAAGTATGGATTAGCGGCATCATATTCCAACCTAAGCATCGTGGGTACTTCTGCTGTGTAGCCGTGATGCCAGCTGTGCTTTAGCTAGAGCCGTCTTTGATCCCTTGCTGGGTTCTTAATGACTGTTTGCAGGCTGATTCATTGACACCTGAGGGGACTCATATGGGTCTAGTCTCTATGTGGTTTTAATGATCGCACAGATGGGAATAAATAAGTAGCCACGCACACGCACACGCACACACACACACACACACACACACACACACACACACACACACATAATAAAAAACCGTAAAGTTAAAATTTAACCTAAAACAAACAACAACAAAAAATAAATTTTCTTCATATTACCATGGACAGTTCAGTGAAGATCCCCCAGTGTAAATAAACATTTTCCTATTTGCTTGAAATTTTAACACGTATACAACACTAAATATTCTACGGTCACTGAATTGATGTGAACTTTGCTTTTTAAAATGGATTTTATCTTAAATGTTGCAGTGGTGCTCATATAAAACACACACCCACACACAGACACGCACACACACACACACACACACACACACACACACACACACACACACACACACACACACACACACACACACACACACACACACACACACAGGCACTTGTATACAAGTTCATCGGCTGTGATTATTTCCCCAGCACCTAGCCAGTAAACACTTTACCTTAAACTCAAACACAGGAGGCACCTGTTCCACTTGTGAGGACAAGCATTATAGTATGTATTTGCACCACTTGTTTCCAAAAGTAGGGTAAAAGAGGTACAAACTTGCACACGAGCACACACACACACACACACACAATGAGCTGTTTTACTAGATTAACACACAGCACTTCACATATGGGGAGGCGGGTACCAAATATGCTGGAACAAGGATTACATCAAATCGCTTGGTTTGTAAAATGGTACAGCTGTGTATGCATGTTAGTGCATTTCTCGGGACCCAGATGTTCTGGGACACCTGGGTATCTTACTGCACGGAGGAGGGGAAACTGAACGGGAGGCAGAAAAATGAGAATGGGCGGAGCAGAGCTTGGAGAAAAGCAGACGTGAGAGAAATAGTCAAGGAACAAGGGAGCAGGCGGAGAAAGAAAGATGGGGGGAAAGAGAGAGAGAGAGAGAGAGAAAGAGAGAGAGAGATAGCAAGGAATAAAAGGATGAGGATCAGTTGGGAGGAACAAGGGAGAAAAGAAAGGGAGAAAATAATGTATGAATTAAAAAGGGACGAGCGGTGAAGGGGAATAGCAAAACAGAGGGAAAAGGGAGAAAAGAATCAAGAAAAAAGATGAGCTGAGATGGTAACAAGCAGAGATAAAAACCCGGTTAAGGAGAGAGAGAGAGAGAGAGAGAGAGAGAGAGAGAGAGAGAGAGAGAGAGAGAGAGAGAGAGAGAGAAGGAAGCAGGGAACTGGTGAGAGAAATACAGGAAGACATGTCAGGTGAAGCAGATGGGGGGAGGAAGGGAGGAGAAGAGGAGTGCTGACTTATCATTTGAAGCAAATCCCTGCCCTCATCTGCTCATTTTGCACTGGTGATTTTCTGTGGGTCTAGCATGTTTGTTGTCTTACTCCTCCTAAACTAGTTATTTGTATGCCTCACGTAACCCTGCCTCTTGTCATGCTCAGACCTACGCACTTATCTGTGTGTGTGTGTGTGTGTGTGTGTGTGTGTGTGTGTGTGTGTGTGTGTGTGTGTGTGTGTGTGTGTGTGTGTGAGAGAGAGAGAGACAGAGATTGAAAGGTATGGGCTGAAACAACTGAAGCTGAATTAAAAGCTTTTATTTGTAAGGGACTGTAATCATTATTTACTAGTTTGAACACACAGGATCTTAATTTAGATGATTTCTAATTCACGTGGAAAGCGAATTCAAAAGAGATGTTTCGTTATTCCAAAGTCTGAACTGCTCAGTTCAGGAGTTGGAATAATGGGCCAAGATGTATTTTCCGGCTCCACTCTTCCAAACATTTCGGTACAATTTAAGGTTCAAATCAAATTGGAGTTTAAAATGGCATTCGGAGCACATCAACAACCAGGCATGATCAAATCCTGCAAACTGTGCCGATGCTCGATAGGACGGAGATGAAGAGTGAAGTGTTATGTCCCCGACTAAGAGGAAATTGCCTTTAGACGGGCTCACAGCACAACAGAAAAACAAAATCTCAGAACTTGCAGTATTTTTGCATTTCTACTCAGGGAAGCAGCTATTTTCTCATGAGTCAGAGCTTCCTCCCGAGACATGTTCCCTCAAGTCCAAATTAGAACAGGACTTTTCACATCTGTAGCCTGTCAAACACGAACCAAAGCAGAATTCATTTTTCAATATTTGAAGTGATGAAAACCCTTTGGATAGTGGTTTATCTAGCTCGCAATCAAAAGCTTTTCTATTACACAACCCCACTTTCAGATGTCGTATGTTGTGCTCGTCTGTCACATTTGTGAGTGTGTTTTTGTCTGTGTGTGGTCCACAGAGGCATGGAGTGAAAGATTGGTGTCAGATACAAAGGCTTCATCTGACAGGGAAATAGGGAAAATGCCTGGCCTCACGTACACACACACATTATATATGTATATACGTATGTGTGTGTGTGTGTGTGTGTGTGTGTGTGTGTGTGTGTGTGTGTATATATATATATATATATATATATATATATATATATACAAACATATACACACACACACATGCCAGAGAACTGACAGCCAAGACAAACACACCAAGAAGTTCTTTGGTCTGTCAACAAAACCAGTTAGTCATCCATCAAAACTAGACTAGCCGTGTGTGTTCTTGTACTTGTATCTCAGAGAGCACCAGTTTGACTTTGTAACCATCAGAGTGAGGACATTTTGGCTGGTTCTCACTTCTTTAAGAGTCTATTTTAGGGTTCAGATTTGGGTTTAGGATTAAGGTCAGAATTAGGATTAGGTTAAGGTTACGGTTAAGGTTAGGGTAAGGGTTAAGGTTAGAACTAGAATTTGTGTCGATGCAGTTGCCCACTGGGGACCGGGGTTCGCGTCCCGGTCTCATCAGATCCGACTATGGACAGATTGGATGAAGCAGCAATAATTGGCAGCGCTGTCTTCTGGAGGGGGGCAGAGTCGGCTTGTGTTGGTCACATGAATGTGTCTCTGGGTGTGTCGGAAAAAGCAGTGGTTCGGCCTGGATTCGCCTTGTCACCAAAGTGGCGAGGCGTCTCCTTCGAGACTGCCGGCCGGAGAGATGCAGTTGGCAAACGCATACATATGAGGGTGGGTGCTTGAACTAAAATAGGGAGTGATTGGCCACTAAATTGGGAGAAAAAGGGGAAAATCAGAAATAAATTAAAGGAAAAAAGTTAGAATTAAGATTAGGTTAAGGTTAGAATTAGGGCTAGGTTAAGGTTAGGGTAAGGGTTAAAGTTAGGGTAAGGGTTAATGTTAGGTTAAGGTAAGGGTAAGGGTTAAGGTTAGAATTAGGGTTAGATTAAGTTTAGGCATGTAGTTATGATGGTTAAGGTTAGGGTTAAGGGCTAGGGAATGAATGTAGTCAATGAGGGGACCTCACAAGTGTGTGTGTGTGTATGTGTGTGTGTGTGTGTGTGTGTGTGTGTGTGTGTGTGTGTGTGTGTGTGTGTGTGTGTGTGTGTGTGTGTACCTCTGAGGTATAATGCTCTCCTTTCCTCTACTCATATTTCTCTTTGCTCATCCTATCCAGTATCTCTCTATCCATCCATCCATTTTATCTCTCGCTAATATAGCTCCTAATCTCTTTCCTCTCTGGGTTTTCGGTCTCTCCCGTCTTTGTTTGTTTGTTTCTCTCTCTCTCCTTGTCATTCCATCCCGACTTCTTCCACCCCAACCATATTTCATGTCTAACAGCCTTCAATAGTTGTTCAACTACGGCAACTGGGACCCTGCTATGTGTGTGTGTGTGTGTGTGTGTGTGTGTGTGTGTGTGTGTGTGTGTGTGTGTGTGTGTGTGTGTGTGTGTGTACCCCTCCACTTTTATCATTCATTACTTAAATATCGCCTTAAAGGCCTGTAATTAAATCCAGCTTTGATACCCTCTCCCACCTGCTCATTTCCATCAAACACAAGAATGTGCATGAACACTGACACACAAAAGAACAGCTCACTCCTTTTCTTGCTCTCTTATTAGAGGCTAACCAACACATTTTACACAAACAAACACATGGTGACACATAATCCCCAAAACTCAGCCGTGCTGTGAGGCTAATTATGTTTCAGTGATAACAGGAAAACACACAACTACTCTGTATCTGTGAGACCAATCTCTGCCTCCAGGTTGTAACTCTGTGTGTGTGTGTGTGTGTGTGTGTGTGTGTGTGTGTGTGTGTGTGTGTGTGTGTGTGTGTGTGTGTGTGTGCGTGTGTCCTGTTCCCTGCAGCCATTTCAGTAACACCAACACACCCTACAGAGCTATTCCCTTTTGATATCAGTTCAATAACAGATGTACAACAGTGACATACAGAAAACGAGTGTTAGCCACCAGCTATGAAAATGTAGCATGGCCATTTATTCAATATCTCAGAAAACATATTCATACACTGCACACCCTTACACTCACTCCCAAAGAAACACACACACGCCTCAGTTAGCCCCAAGCCAATTTAAAAATAATGGAATTCCCTGGAGGCCTGCCTTATTACACAAGCCCTCTAATTCACTATTGATTTCTGTTGTGACTCCATCTTTCTCTCTATGTGAGAGTCAGAGACAAGCAGAGAGAGAATGATGCTGGAGGAAGCTGATGCTGGACCATGTTTTTTTCAAAATACTGAATAAACATCAAGATATGTTGTTTGGGATTGTAGCCAGCAACCCGAACCTGTATTTTTATATATATATATATATATATATATACACTACCGTTCAAAAGTTTGGGATCACCCAAACAATTTCATGTTTTCCATGAAAAGTCACACTTATTCACCACCATATGCTGTGAAATGAATAGAAAATAGAGTCAAGACATTGACAAGGTTAGAAATAATGATTTTTATTTGAAATAAGATTTTTTTTACATCAAACTTTGCTTTCGTTAAAGAATCCTCCATTTGCAGCAATTACAGCATTGCAGACCTTTGGCATTCTAGCTGTTAATTTGTTGAGGTAATCTGGAGAAATTGCACCCCACGCTTCCAGAAGCAGCTCCCACAAGTTGGATTGGTTGGATGGGCACTTCTTTGAGCAGATTGAGTTTCTGGAGCATCACATTTGTGGGGTCAATTAAACGCTCAAAATGGCCAGAAAAAGAGAACTTTCATCTGAAACTCGACAGTCTATTCTTGTTCTTAGAAATGAAGGCTATTCCATGCGAGAAATTGCTAAGAAATTGAAGATTTCCTACACCGGTGTGTACTACTCCCTTCAGAGGACAGCACAAACAGGCTCTAACAGGTACTATTTAATGAAGATGCCAGTTGGGGACCTGTGAGGCGTCTGTTTCTCAAACTAGAGACTCTAATGTACTTATCTTCTTGCTCAGTTGTGCAACGCGGCCTCCCACTTCTTTTTCTACTCTGGTTAGAGCCTGTTTGTGCTGTCCTCTGAAGGGAGTAGTACACACCGGTGTAGGAAATCTTCAATTTCTTAGCAATTTCTCGCATGGAATAGCCTTCATTTCTAAGAACAAGAATAGACTGTCGAGTTTCAGATGAAAGTTCTCTTTTTCTGGCCATTTTGAGCGTTTAATTGACCCCACAAATGTGATGCTCCAGAAACTCAATCTGCTCAAAGAAGTGCCCATCCAACCAATCCAACTTGTGGGAGCTGCTTCTGGAAGCGTGGGGTGCAATTTCTCCAGATTACCTCAACAAATTAACAGCTAGAATGCCAAAGGTCTGCAATGCTGTAATTGCTGCAAATGGAGGATTCTTTGACGAAAGCAAAGTTTGATGTAAAAAAAATCTTATTTCAAATACAAATCATTATTTCTAACCTTGTCAATGTCTTGACTCTATTTTCTATTCATTTCACAACATATGGTGGTGAATAAGTGTGACTTTTCATGGAAAACACAAAATTGTTTGGGTGATCCCAAACTTTTGAACGGTAGTGTATATATATATATATATATATATATATATATATATATATATATATATATATATTTAAAAAAAATTACGACAACAGGTAGTCAGTCAGCCATATTTGAAAAATCAGGCAAATCGCTGTTCAAATCAACCATATCATTTAGCTCAGTGGCTGTTACAGGTATACTCCCTATAGAGATAATACAACTAGCCAAGCTGGCTGTGTTGGGCTAAAGCTTATCAATGTTTTTTAATTACCTTACCCTAAATCAGTACACACACACACACACACACACACACACACACACACACACACACACACACACACACATGTTCCCAAATAGTGAAGTACAATGAACACATTCACACCACACCAAATTCACTGACTGTCTATTTATTGGGCATTTATGGCGGCAGGATAAAACCATCGATACGTTTCAATCAGCACTTCATCTAGTGGAAAAATTGTGCACATTTCTACTTTTCAATGGTACTTTCTTTTAAATGGCTAAAGGAGTTCTCGCTTCTTTTCTTTTTTTTTGGCACCAATACCAGTCTCCAAATGATATGCAAGGAGTCTAAGAGCCTTAGCTATGATATCGATCATAGAGTTATATGGTTATCAATCTACTTCTAACCCAGAGCAAAAGTCTCACTCTGTAAGCCCATGAGCGGTGAGGTGCTGCAGGAGCTGGAAGCAAGTTGGCGAGAAGTGGGGAAAAAAAATAAGCTCATTCTGGTATTGTCTTTTCATAATAGAAGGTGTTTTCAGACACTTTTCAAAAATCTTATGATCCTGTTAATGCCAAAAAGAGCTATTTTATAGCGGATGTCATTTTGCGAGTGCCAGTCAGATGATGCTAGCTTGCTCCTAAAAAAAAAAAAGATTAAAAGATTAAAAGATCCATCACTAAGAATAATAAAATTGGGCTTAGGTTAAATGTTACCTTTAGGGGAGTGACACATCTCAGGTACTGTAACTGTGTGAGTGATGCTGTTGTGCAGATATTTACGTGTCATGAAACAAGCGCTTGTACAAGAACCATCTTCAGTGCAAGTACAGGTACCCGGCATTAAGTAAAGAGCATATTCTTCCAACGCCCAGGAATAGAGATGATTTGGGACCTGTGCGAAATGCATCATTTTACAAATTTAGCTACCCTACTTGAGCTCAACAGTCATAAAAAAATACTTGGGACATTTATTTTATTCAGTGCACAGGTGGTTTTTGCTACAACACAGCTTTGGAAATGGAAGCAGTGTCCCCAGGCCACAAATGGGTCAAAAAGATGTCAAGAGATGGAAGGAACAGAGAAGAAATAACCACAATTGAATAATTATTTAGTCACATATAGGATCAATTAAAAAAAACATACTATAGGATCAATTTACATGTGAAGGTTAGATCCATTCAAAACAATATAGAGAAAAGACAAAACCATGTTAAGGTAAAGTTTAAATAAAATAGTGAGGAAAGAATAGAATTCTTTTTCATTTTGCAGCTTTCTCAGCAGCCAGAAAAATCAAATCCAATCCCTCTTAAGAGCAGTGCAAGGCGATATGAAAAATATTACTGCCACAATAATTTACATGATAATAATATGCATCACGGTGTCTGCTTCCATATGCAAAAATACCATATTTACAATCCAAGCGAGGTTCACCACATTGAGCTGTATAACATCAAACCACAACTACTTTTAAGTAATACTCCCTCAAATATATCAGACCTAATTTCTTGAGAAATTTTAATTAATTTTCATTATCATTCATTTAGACACCAAAGTTACGCATCATATACAACTGAAAGATGATAATTTAAAATATTGAATTATTGCCCAGCACTACAGCCAAGTTCAATCTCACTACAATACAATTGAATTATTGCCTAGCCCTATTTAAAAGTATTTCGACTTTGCATCAAATGTTGGTTGTTACCCCATACGGACAGAATTAAGATATATTCTTTTCCAGTGTTTGGTTTTAGAAAGTCACACGCTGAAGCGATAGATACTGGATGTGAATTGTTCCTCGGGCTTTAGAATAATGAAAGAGTTACAGCGTCATCTGCTGGCCAGACACTTGCATCCACTAACCCAGCAATTCAGTAATCAAAATTAACTACATCGTATATGACATATAAATCCCATCCTTAACCCTAAATGCCCTTTTTTCTCTTTCTTTCTTTCTTTCTTTTTTTCTTTTTTTCTTTGCTAATCAATAACAGAAATCATTCATATTCAGCTAGATAAAGGTGTATGGTAGAAAGAGCCATAGGCAAAAAGGGCCAGCCATGATAATGGCTCGATCTACTTCTACTCCGCGACCTGTGAGAATTCATAACTATCGGGATTAGGGCACACTAGTGCATGTTTTGACATGTTGTCACCTGTCCCTCATTCTAGCCATGTTGGACAAGAAATAAGGAGAAGCTTCACAATCTCACCGTGAGAAGCAGTGATGGCAAGCGGTCTTTGCCCTCTTTCCGGAAACGCAGCAAGCCAAAGGCATGGCGGAGTAGATGAGCTCTCCTGCTTTAATCCTGGCTGTCGTCCGCAGCCCGTTTCCTTTCTCCTGACTGAAAAACCGCTCCAGTTTCGGTGCCATGGTCCAGCGAAAAGCTAACGAGTTTCCCACATGGACCGAACAGTGTTTACATCCGCGTTGTGCGTTCAATTTGCGTCGTGACGTCACAGAAAATTTCTCAATAAACCCGCCCATTATTTTAAAAAAATCAAGGTGAAAGACAATATTTTGTGTTTGCTCACGCTTTTTTTCCTCCCCCAAGATTCATTTTTGTTAATGATGCTGGGAGTTTTAATCATGTAGGAGTTCCTAAAATATGAATTCAGTGCTAATTAATTTTTGTGTCTCAGCTCTGCATTGAGCCTGTGACAGACAGCACGCGTCGCTCTTCCAGCAGACCACATGACAGCCTCCACGTGCCGTTAGTTAGAACGTCAATACAAAATGATTCAGGGAGACAAACCACTGTTCCTGTTCATCATTTTATTGCCTACAGGAATCATTGCTATCAAGTAGATTATCGGTAGAGAAGACTGGAGGAGAGGCAGATGCGGCCATAGGGTCTCAGGTGAGGTCTTGCAGTGGCTTAGTGATACGTGTTTTTTTTCCTTTTTCACTCTTTGGGGTACATAGACGTGGTCATAGAGTACTGGACGGTATAGCTTGTTGGTGTTATGGCTCTCTGTTCTCTAATCAGGTGGAGGCAGAACCTCCCATTAAAAAGCCACTTTAGTTCAGTTCACAGGTGTAACTATAGTTTAAGCATGGGAAACTAACTGGGACTGCACCTACAGAATAACAGTAAGTAGACCTTACTTTCTTGCAGATTATGGGTCTGCATAACATTGTTCAAAATCAGAATGGGGGGGGGATCCCATAAAAGTCCTGTTTGAGACATGAAAATACATACTGAATAAAACAAAGTTTTTACATAGTCAAACACACACACACACACACACACACACACACACACACACACACACACACACACACACACACACACACTGTACAAATGTTTAAAAAATTTCACTATCAATGTTGAAACCAAACCTACGCCCTTGATGAAATAAATGTAAGTGTGGGTGTGGATGAGCTGTCCTCAGTTAGCCTAAGGACAAACTGGTTCCACAGCCCAAACAAAGGTAAACAGGGCCAGGGACCCGCATGGCCCTATCCCCGACAAGAAGGATGCTGCATATGCATATGGAGCTGCCAGGGAAGAGGAAAAGAGGAAGGCCAAAGAGGAGGTTTATGGATGTTGTGAGGGAAGACATGCAGGTGGCTGGTGTGGCAGAGGAAGACACAGAAGACAGGAAGAAATGGAAACGGATGATCCGCTGTGGCGACCCCTAACGGGCGCAGCCGAAAGTAGTAGTAGTAGCAGTGTTGCGTTTTAAATACTTCTCAACAAATTGCTAGTTTGGTTAGCTAGCTAGCAGCATATAGCAGTTGGACACATAACAAAAGCATTAAGGCAAGGGAATTACAGTGGGAAAACACATTCGGAGGAGGTAACGTTATACAGGAATATTTGCGGAGGCTGAGTTTATTCTGAGCATGTAATCAGTTTGTTGAGATATGACACCAGTGTATTTGTATGACTGTGTTACTGTGTACTATTATTTTGTTTACGACTTTGTTTGTCCACAAGTGGGCGGTGTTGCGCTTGCATGCGCGGTTGATTACGTCACTGAGACGCTGTTCATTTTCTTCTTCTCCCAAAACGACCGAAAAAACGGAGGCTGCATTTTTCCCTCCAGCAGAAGTTCGGTAGTCAGTACGATTCTTTATAACGGTTTAATAATCCACTTCATCTGCGCAGATAGACATAAAGTATTAGTCTAGTCTTCTAACAGGTTATGGGCCCAGATAACGCTGGATTATTTAGTAGTTTGATAAAAGAAGTACACGAAGTGTGATAACCTCGGATGGCGGGATGCGCGCAGGTTAGCACGGAGTAGCAAGTTAGCAAGTGTGAAGCTAGTTAGCATCGAGAGAGACTATCGGGAAGCTAACGGAACGCTAAGCTAAGCTAACGCTACCTAGGGAGATGGAGCGGAAGAAGAGCAGGTGGCCCACATTCAACGGACAGGCCGATGAGTATGAACTGTGGGAAGAGCGAATGCTCTGTTGCATGCATGGTGTGGGGCTGAAAACCACCATTCTTACCGAGCCCGTGGGACCTTTGACAGCGGAAGAGCAGGCCCTAGACGAGGAGCGGAACGCGGACGCCTACTGCGCATTGGCGCCTTTATTGGACAACACAAGCTTGGGACTGATCTTCAGAGAAACGAAGAACAAAGGTGGAGAGTCTACGGGTGTTGCGGGAACATTACATTGGTAAGGGCAGACCCCGGATTGTCACTCTGTATGTAACATTGACTGGGCTAAAGAAAGCTGATAATGAGACGATAACCGAATACATTATCCGAGCTGAACAAATCATTATGGCTCTCAAAGGGGCGGGAGAAGCACCGAGTGAGGGACTAATGATGGCCATGGTGATGAGGGGGTTACCCGCGAGATATAAGCCATTCACTCTAATGGTGACACATGGCGACAGTGAGTTGACATTGGGACAATTTAAGGCCAAATTGAGAAACTTTGAGGCGGCTGAAGATGTAGCTAATGCTACAGCATTGGACGAGACGTCCGAGAGGGTGATGAAGGCCCACGCAGTGCCTAAGAAAAAGCCAGTGAAACGCTGAGGGAGATGATGAACAAACGGTGTGCTGGCGAAGCGGTGACAAAGGCCATCGGAAATCGGACTGTTCACGCAGCGTGTGGTGCAGCTTCTGCCGGGTCAAGGGTCACACGGACAAAGTGTGCAAGAAGAAGGACCGCGCTGATGGAGCCAGGTGTGCACGCGAGCAAGGTGGCGGCGGCGGCGGTCACGGAGCAGGTCGAGGTCAGGGACCGGGGAATGCTGCGGAAGAAGAGAACTACATCTTCAGAGTGCAGGCTGGAGAGACCAGCTCAGCAGGACCAGGACGACGGCAACAGTTCAAACCAGGATTGATTGTGGACTGTGGGGCTTCTTCCCACATAGTCAATGATAAGAAGAAGTTCAAGAGCTTTGACAGCTCGTTCGAGCCAGAGAAACACTGCACGGAGCTGGCGGACGGTAAGCGCACCTTTGGTGTGGTGCAAGGCAGGGGAGATGCTACGGTATGTCTGCTCGACAGTGAGGGGCGACGGTGTAGAGTGACACTGCGGAACGCACTATATATTCCATCGTACCCCCAAGAGCTCTTCTCTGCGAAGTCTGCGACAGCACACGGAACCAGTGTGTTCTTCGAAGAGGGCAGAGATGCCCTGACGTCACCGGATGGTACCAGGTTTGACATTTTTGTACAGGGGAAAATGTACTATTAGCAAACTGAATGTGTTGTTGAAAAGTGCCATGTGAGCCATGATATAGAAACTTGGCATGAGATAATGGGCCACTGCAACTATGACGATATCATAAAGCTACAGAATATCACTGATGGTATGCATATAAAGGGTAAAGTGTGTAAACCTGACAAAGAGTGTGCAGTGTGCATAAAAGGGAAGTTTACCCAAAACAGGAACAGGAAATCTACAGACAAAGCCAAGACACCACTGGAGTTGGTAAACACTGATTTAGCCAGTCCTGTGGCAAACGAGTCCATTAATGGTTTCAGGTACATGCAATCATTTACAGATGTGTGCACAGGGGCAGTGTGTGTTTATTTCTTAAAAACAAAGAGTGACACAGTGCAAGCGACCGAGAAATTTCTGGCAGATGTAGCTCCCTATGGGACAGTGAAATGCATAAGGTCGGATAATGGAACTGAGTTTACAGGCAAGGAGTTTCAAACCCTGTTGAGACAGAACAAAATAAGACATGAGACGTCCTGCCCATACTCTCCCCATCAAAATGGCGTTGCAGAGAGAGAAGGACGCACACTATTCGAGATGGCAAGGTGTATGCTAATAGATAGTGGTCTACCAAAGAGCTTCTGGCATTATGCTATACAGGAGGCAGCCCACACCAGAAACAGATGCTTCAACAAGCACACAGGCACTACGCCATACACGGCAATGACAGGAAAAAAGTGCAACATGGCTAGAATGCAAAAGTTCGGGACAGAATGCTATGCTTACCAGCAGGAAAAGGGAAAGTTAGATTCTAGATGTGAGAGGGGGCGTTTTGTAGGACACGACAAGAACAGCCCGGCCTACCTAGTCTACTACCCTGACCAAGAGAAAGTACAGAAACACAGACTAGTTAAGTTTGTACACAAGGCAACTAGTGAAAATGAGACTCAGACACCAGGTCTGCACCCAGAAGACTGGGTAAGAGAGAGAAAGTCTGTTGAGACAGCTGCAACTCAGCCTAGAGTACAGAAAAATGTACAGACTGACGGTACACAGTCAGCACCCGAGGATGATGACAAGGAGCACCCAAGGGTGACGTCACAAGCCTCAGCCAGTGGGAGGTACCCCCAAAGGGAACGCAACCCTCCAAGATACCTGATTGACTATAGTCAGGGCGACAGTGATGACAGCTCACTCACTACTATGGATTATGCATACAGGGCAGTGTGCGGTGTCCCTCTGACCTTTAAAGAGGCCATGGAATTGCCAGAATCAGAAAAGTGGTCCAGGGCAATGGACGAGGAAATGGAGTCTCTAAGAGACAACAAAACATTCACCCTTACGAAATTGCCAGAGGGCAAGAAAACAGTGGGAGGAAGGTGGGTGTATGCGATAAAGACAGATATAGACGGACACGACAAGTACAAGGCTAGATTTGTAGCAAAGGGATATAGCCAGAGAGCTGGGGTGGATTATGGGGAGACATTTTCGCCGACAGCCAACCTAACAAGTGTTCGAGTGCTTCTACAGAAGGCGGTTCAATATGACTTGATTTTACACCAGATGGATGTAAAGACGGCCTATCTTCATGCCCCCATAGACTATGACATACATGGAACAACCTGAGGGTTATATTGAGAAGGGAGAAAAACTAGTGTGTAAACTAGAGAAGTCAATCTACGGCCTCAAGCATTCTGGCCGCAATTGGAACTTACTGTTACACGAGTGTTTGACAGGTTATGGTTTTACACAAAACCAATCAGACCATTGTGTGTACTCCAAGGAGTCAAAGGAAGGGAAAACGATCATTATAACCTGGGTAGATGATCTTATCATAGCATCAAGCAGCACAGAGATGCTGAATAAAGTGAAAAAGATGCTGTCCACAAAATTCAGGATGAAAGATCTGGGTAGGTTAAAGTGCTTTCTTGGGATGGACTTCACTCAGTCCGCCAACTGTGTAACAGTTTCACAACAAAGGTACTCTGGGAAAATATTGGAGCGTTTTGATATGCAGGAGTGTAGGGTAAGAGAAACCCCATGTGAGCAGAAATTAGACTACTCAGAAGATGCACCAAAAATGTTAGATGTGAAAAAGTACAGAGAGGTGGTCGGGAGTCTAATATACTTAGCTACATGTACACGTCCACATTTATGTTTTGTTGTGAGCAAGCTATCTCAGCATTTTGCAGAGCCTACTGAAGAGCAATGGGTGACAGTAAAACATGTGTTTCGTTACCTTAAGGGCACCACAGACAAACAGCTCTGTTACAGGGAGAGCGACGAGAAGCTTGGCTTACAGGCATATAGTGATGCCGACTGGGCTTCAGATACTGCGGATAGACGCAGCACATCAGGTTACTGTGTGAGCATGAGCAGGGGAAGTGCACTTATCTCTTGGAAAGCCAAGAAACAAGCTACTGTGGCACTTTCTATGTGCGAGGCGGAGTATATGGCTCTGGCTTTAGCCATCCAGGAATGTATTTATGTTGAACAGTTACAGGGAGGTATTGATTCATATGAATACAAGAGAACAGTGGTTTATGAGGACAACCAGGGGACAATAGCTTTAGCGAAGAACCCGGTGTGTAGGCAACGCTGCAAACATGTGGATATCAAATACCACTTTATAAGGTCTACCATAAGAGAGGAAAGGATGTCATTGGTGTATTGCCCTACAGACGAAATGGTTGCGGATGTAATGACGAAGCCCGCATCCAAGGTAAAACTGAAGACATTTGCTAAGGCAATGTTTGGTGTGTGAAATGTGAGTGGTATGGGTTATACCAAGTTGTTTTTTTTATTTTGTTCTATGAATATGAAAAGGTATACAGTAAGCTTATGATTCATAAGTGGTAGTGTTGAGATATGACACCAGTGTATTTGTATGACTATGTGTTACTGTGTACTATTATTTTGTTTATGACTTTGTTTGTCCACAAGTGGGCGGTGTTGCGCTTGCATGCGCGATTGATTACGTCACTGAGACGCTGTTCATTTTCTTCTTCTCCCAAAACGACCGAAAAAACGGAGGCTGCATTTTTCCCTCCAGCAGAAGTTCGGTAGTCAGTACGATTCTTTATAACGGTTTAATAATCCACTTCATCTGCGCAGAGATAGACATAAAGTATTAGTCTAGTCTTCTAACACAGTTTATTCGGAATATAGGCTTAAGTACCAGAATATGGACTTAATATATTCACATGTTATGATCGATCGGAATATGGTACCGTTATGCATGTAACTTATCTTCAAACTGAAATGTTAGAGCTGATTAGCTAGCTAGCTAACGTAACATTACACCCTACAGCGCCACTTGCCGCTGGTCAATCGTAAATGAGCGCACAGGGTCGGGTTGCGAGTGACGTAAATGAAATGGGAGGAGCGAGGGGGCACTTTCGCACAGACAGCAGAAAATTGGCTTGAAACCGGTTACAGTGAAGAAGAAGAAACTGCTATGAAGCGCACAGTGGCAACGTTGCCTTTACAACTAGTGCTTTTTACAAGGGCATTGACGCTAAACGGGAGAGGGCTTACACGGCAACTGCCGTGGATGCTGTGAGGAATTTTGAATGCCTGTTTCTAAGTCATCAGGTGTCTGCAGACGGTGGTACAGATTCTAGCAAGGTTTCAGTTGTGAGTGAATGGGAGGTCCCAAGCACTGTCAATGAGCTTAGGGACAAGGGGAAAAAATACTCACCGCCCTGCCTGGCAAAGCCAAATAAAAATGAAAGAGGGGTACTATCCCCAAAATCAAAAAAGGGATCTAGAACATAAGCATGAGTGCCAGGCAAAAGTTAACTAAGAACGTTACAAAAATCAAACAAACAACCTTCAGAAATGTGAGGGGGCCTCTCCATGGCCTTGTGAGCTTCTTTTATAGGAGTCAGTAGGGGAAGGCCTCAGGTGCAGCCCGTCTGCAATCAGTGCAGCAATCAGCACCACTTCACTGGCTCCGCTTTCTCAGGCACCACCTCAGATGACAGAATGGGCAGGGGCGTAACAATGACTGTGGGGCAATTTTCAACCTAAGGAGAAAAGGAACAGTCTTGCAGCCTGAACTTGTCTCTGCCAGTGTGGAGTGTGTTAAGTTGCGGCAAATCCATGCTTTAGAGTCAGGCTCCACTGAAGTGAATGAGTCACCGGGGAACACACATAGTCTTCCAGGGTATACCCAAGAGCAGTTGGCAGAATTCCAGAAAAATTACCCTACTCTTAGAGAGTTTAGGATGTTTTGGGACAGGGATAAGAAACCAAATCATACAGAGAGAGTCGGGTTGTCTAGTTCTGTCAAACGCCTTCTGAAACTGGGGTTACATAAAGCAGTGAGAAGGGCTGCTGTATTGTGTCATAGACAACCCAAGTTATGGCCAGTGTTGTCAGTTACTCTTACCGGTTTGCTTGAGAGACCAGGTCCTGGAAAGTGTCCATTACAGTAGGGGCACCAAGGAATCGAACATACAGTAAACCTACTAAGGTAGAGGTGTTTTTGAGGAGGGATGTATGAAGATGTGGAAAACTGGGTCAAGAAGTGTCAGCGGTGCATACTTACAAAGATGCCTCAGCCAAAAATCCATGCTCTTGTGAAAGCATTTTTAGCATCGAGACCACTTGAGGTGGTAGTGGTGATTGGAGCCGGCTTCAGATGACCGTGAAAATGTCCTAGTGGTCGCCAATGTGTTCACTAAATTCACACAAGCCTACCCCATCAAAGATCAGAAAGCTGACACAACAGCTAAAGTCCTGCTCAGGGAATGGTTTATGAAGTTTGGTGTGCCAGAAAGATTGCACTCAGACCAAGGTAGAAACTTTGAGAGTGAAGTTATTGCTGAGCTGTGCAAGCTCTATGGTGTAAGAAAAATATGTACAAAGCCCTATAGGCCTCAAGGCGCAGTGTGAGAGATATAATAGGACGCTTCATGACCTATTACACACTCTCCCGCAGGAAAAGAAAAGACGGTGGCCAGAGTACCCCTCCCCCCGAGTTAGTTCATGCCTATAATGTGACTCCACATTCCACCATGGGGTATTCACCCTATTGCCTATTCTTTGGCATACCGTCACATTTGCCAGTAGATGCACTACTAGGGAATGAGAATGGGTCAGACAATAAACATGACTGGTCATCTGTGCACCAGGAGAAGCTCAAACAGGCACACATGCCGGCCAGGCATGTGTGCCTGAATAAAAGGCAGTTGAGAGGATCTCATTGCAGAATGAGAAGGTGTTTTGTCCCCCTGTAGACATTGGCCAACTTGTTTATTTACGTCATAGACCCCTAGGAAGGAACAAGATTCAGCATGCATGCATGGAGTCTTACAGCTTACAGAGTAGTTCACATCCAGGGTACCATACACACTGTCGAGCCTCTTGAAGGGGGTCCTACCAAAAGAGCCCATACGTCAGAGTTGCATCCCTGTTCTCCCCCTGTTCCCAAACCGAGGACAAGAACAAAGTTACACCCTGATAGTCAGCCTAGGGCAGAGGAAACGCCTGAGTCTTTTGAACCTGATTTTGTGGTGGTCGAGGAAGTACTTAGTGTACCTGTTGAAAGTGAAGTGCCTGATACACCAGTGGTAGCCGAGACAGGGTTAAGTGACTGTCAAATGTCAGAGACAGAGTGTGCTAATGTTGATGGCCCAGATTTGGATAGTGATAGTTCTCAAACAGAGGAGTCAGCAGATAGGGACTTGCATACTGCAGTCAGTGATGCCCATACATCAGATGCAAGCCATACTCATAAAGAGACAAGTAATGCTCCTGTTCCTGCTGTTAGAAGGAGCAAGCGAGATACTGCAGGGACCCATACTAACCCTTTCCATTTACCAAAGTCCACTTGTAATGCTGTGATGGTTGCACAAGTATTGACCAGTCTGGGTACAGCTCTGTTTGAAAAAGCATTACAAGGAGCAATGGGGTCCGCTCAGGTGGGTTAGTCAGTCATCGAGGACATTGACTTATTGCAGGGGAGAATGTAGCCAGGTGGTAAATTCCATGTACCCTGTGTAAATATGTTCAGTATGAAAAAAGAGAATAGATTTTATTTTTGTTTAACTATGTACAAGGGAAGAGGTATTTAGTTATTGTTATGTTAAAATATAATTCATATGTACAAACATTTTTAAAAAAGTAAGCTCATACCTAAGGGAACAACAGAGATCATAAAAAGGGTTAACTCTTAGCTGTTACAATCTGGTGCCACTAGAGGTCGAGATTGGCGAATTTCTTCTTGTGCTCAGGGGATTCTGGTCCTTTTCCGGTTGAGTAAGCTGAGAGATGCAGGCGAAATGCATTCTAAGTTCATCTAATGAAATCCATGCTTTAATGATGCCATCTCTCGATCAACTATTATAGTGAGGAGGTTAATAGTTGTATCCTATATAGTAGTTTGACTGAAGTTTTGTTTTAAGGTGCAAATAGTACGATGAATGTCGTGGAATGTACAGACTGTTTGAGGAAGTCCAAACATGATTAGCAAGGTAACCGAGCCTACAGTATAGTCTCCTTAGCTAATTATGTATTTGGTTAAGTTGAACAAATGTTTCTGTAGAATGGCGAGTGGTCAGACACTGGAGAACGTTTAACAGATTTATTGATTGGAACAACAGAACTCTTTGTATGTATCCAGCAGACCGACTGTTGATGTACTTCCTGTAATAGTAGTACGCGGTTACCTTAGTTAGTACAGTGGCTGTTACATGTCAAACATGTATTTGAACAAATACAATGTTCTACATCCTTTCTCTTTAGCTATGCTTCCAATACTGAGAACATAAATAATAATCTGCAAGCAAGTATAACAATATAGTCCTGGCCATTAGAGGTAAGTATGAAATAAAATGAATATGAGATCAAATGTATCCAGATCCTAATGTCTTGTTGTATGCATATAAACAAACTTTTTTTTTCAACAGCCCCTCTGATTATTGTCCTTATACTGTTCATTGCATGTATTTTCTGTTTGGCTTACAAACGTGGCCTGCCCGTGTGATGTATGGGCCATCAACTGATTTCTGGGTGGGCTGGAAAGTCCTGAACAGTCTCTTGTTCTCTGGTGTTTCGCTCCAAGTTTTGCTGAGGGTGCCTCTCATGAGAGATGGGATGATTGTCGTGTCCATGCTGGTCAGTTGGTTGTTGGAGAATGATGCTGTTACAGACAGGGCATTAAAGTGTTCTCCGCTCAATATCCTTTGTCATAGTGGGCCAAAACACAATATCTCTGGCTCAGCGTTTCGTTGACTCTGTCCGGGGGTGGCCTCTATGTAGGATTGTGATGTAGTCCTCTGTAGCGATTTGGGGATTACTGCCTTTGGGCCTTTAATAACGATGCCATCTTCGATTGTGAGCTCGTTCCTAAATGTAAAGTACTGCCGAAAATCTGCTGGCAGTTTGAACTCCTTTTTAGGCCATCCATGGTTGATGATGTTGCATATTTTCTGAAGGGTTGGGTCCCTTTCTGTGTGTTCCTTGAGCTCATCTAAACATGAAGAAGAGATGTGTCTTACTGCCATGACCTCAAAATCAGTCTTTTCATTGCTGTCCTACTCAGTGGACTGTCTAGGGGCTCGTGACAACGTGTGAGCAAGGTACATGTGTTTCCCTCTCTTGTAGATCAGTTCAAAGTCATATTTTTGTAGTCTTTTGTAGTCGGCATAACAATGGTAAGAGAAGTCATGCGAGCGAATAACAGAACCCAGGGATGTCGTGTACAGGGAGAAAAGGAGAGGACCCAAAACAGAACCCTGTGGAATGCCTGTAGTCAGTCTGCGAGGCTCCGACACAGACTCCCTCCATGTCACCTGGTAGGAGCGACCCGTCAGGTAGGTTGCAAACATTGAGAGTGCAGAGCCTGTGACACTCAGCCCCTTGAGGGTAGAGAGGAGGATCTGGTGGTTCACTGTGTCGAACACAGCTGACAGGTCCAGGAGTATCAGGACAGAGGAGAGAGAGAGTTTGCTCTCGCAGAGTGCAGTGATTCTGTCACTGCAAGGAGGGCCGTCTCTGTTGAGTGACCCACCCTGAAGCCAGTCTGGTTGGGGTCCAGGAGGTTGTTCTGGTGGAGGTACAAAGAAAGTTGGTTGAAGACAGCACGTTCGAAAGTTTTGGATAGAAAGGATAGAAGGGAAACCTGTCTTTAATTTTTGACATCAGAGGGGTTAAGTGATGGTTTCTTGAGAAGGGAGGGTGACTCTAGCAGTCTTGAAGGCAGATGGAAAGCATCCTGCCTGGAGGGAGGTGTTGATGAGGTGGGCTAGATAGGGAAGGAGTTCAGGTGCTATAGACTGAAGAAGATGGGAGGGGACCGGGTCAAGGGAGCATGTGGTGGGGTGACTGGATGTGATGAGGTTTAGAACCTCCTCAGGAGAGAGGGGAGCGAGGTGGGATAGGGTGGGATTTGGAGAGGTGAGGGAGGGTGCGGAGGGTGGGATAGTGCAAGCAGCACTAACCGGGTGGTGAGAAAAGGAGGATCTGATGTCTTTTACCTTCTTGTCAAAGACGTTAGCGAAGTCATAAGGGAGGAAGTAGGAGGAGGAGGTGGGGGTTGAAGAAGTGTAGAGAAGGTTTCAAAGAGTTTCTTAGGATTAGAGGCAGAGGATAGGATTTTAGAGCGATAGAAGGCAGCCTTAGCAGCAGAAAGGGAGGAGGAGAAAGTGGAAAGAAGAGATTGGAAGTTGAGAAGGTCCTCTGGGAGTTTGCCTTTTCTCCATTTGCGCTCTGCCACTCTCAGGCTCCGTCTGTCAGTACGTACTGAGTCGGTCAGCCAAGGGGCAGGTGGAGTTGGGTGTGCAGGCCTGGAGGTGAGGGGACAGAGATTGTCCAGAGAAGAGGAGAGGGTAGAGAGAAGAAGCTCAGTAGCAGTGTCAGGGGTTAGGAGAGAGAAAGATTCAGGTGTAGGGAGGATAGAGCTAACAGGAAGAAAGATCAGTGGCAGAGAGAGAGCGGAGGTGTCTACGGGTGGAAACCATGTGTGTAGGGGAAGGGGCTGAGGGGGGTGAAGAGAGGGAGAGAGAGTAGGACATGAAGTAGTGGTCAGAGAGCTGGAGGGGAGTAACAGAGAGATTGGAAATAGGACAGTGTCTAGTAAAGATAAAGTCCAGCTGGTTGCCGGCCTTGTGGGTAGGAGGAGAGGGTGAGAGGTGAAGGTCAAAGGAGGAGAGGAAAGAGAGAAGAGGCTCTAGCTTATTAGTGTGGATGTTGAAGTCACCGAGAAAGATAAGTGCAGAGTCATCAACATGGAAGTGCGAGACAAGTATATCAAGCTCCTCCAGAAACTCACCAAGGGGGCCTGGTGGGTGGTACACAACCATGATGGTGAGTTTGACTGGATAAGAGACGGTAACAGCATGAAATTCAAAAGAGGGTGGAGAAAATTGTGGAATGGAAACGGAGTATTTCCATTTCAGGGAGATTAGCAGGCCAGTACCGCCACCCTGCCTCCCAGCTCTGGGAGTGTGAGAAAAAGAGTACACATCAGACAGAGCTGCGGGTGTGGTGGTGTTTTCTGGCATGATCCAGGTCTCAGTCAGAGCAAGAAAGTTGAGGGAGAGCAAGGATGCGTAACCTGAGATAAACTCAGCTTTTGGCACCACAGACTGGCAATTCCAGAGCCCTCCCGTCATCTGAGATACACCTGAGTCTCCTCCACATTCCACTACAGCAACCAGCTGGTCTGAGCCAATGCCAGTACAGCCCGCACCCGACCTTCCACCTGAGCCTCAGGAGTCAGAACCAGAACCAGCCCTCAAGGCTGAGGGTTGGTCTACACGGATACGGACTCGCCCTGTCCACCTTAAGGACTTTGAAACCTCATTCCATACCCAGGTGTGTTCTTCTCAGGTGTGTTAGCCTCTGGTTGAGTTATAATAATTGAGCACTGTTTACCTCCCAGTTGAATTATGGTAATTGAGCACTGTTCACATCTTTGAGTTACAGATTTATATAGGAAGGGGAGAAATTTTGTGTATGTGAGTACCATGTTTTGGTGTTTTACGACAGTTGACAGCTTTACGGTAGTGTGTGTTGTGAAGTAAAGAATTTTTATGTTGCATCGAACTACTTTATGGACCTCCATTTTGTTGTCAACTCACTGAATATAACAGGGCTGTTGTGCCGTTATTCTCCATAGGTGTCTGTGTCTTTGTGCTGGGGAGTCCCAGCTGGGGTGCAGATTTGCCACAAGATGTCTCAGCCATGTTTGACCACTTATAAGTAAGGTTGTGTATTTTTGTATTGCGGTTCAAATGGCATGTGGAGGCTGTCATGTGGTCTGCTGGAAGAGCGACGCCTGCTGTCACACAGGCCCAATGCTGAGAAACTCTACCTGTGTCCCTCTTCAGTATAGTGAGGGCAAAACACATAAACCGAGATCAACTTCCACAGAAAAGATTGCAAAAAAAATGGTTCACGAGGCAGCAAGTATGAAACAGTCATTTAGTGCATGAAAACCAGGTCAAAAAACAGTCGGTGTTATTGCCTGAAATCCCACGTTTCTGACATGACATCAGAGCATTCGTTCAAGTGATCCGGGGGATTTCTCTAATTGGTTCAAATATTTTCAACAGTAGCATTTATGAAATCAGAGTGAATTCTGCTTAAAAACTGACTTTAAGAGAAGAATATCTTAGTTGTATGAAATCCTTATTTTAACTTATTTGAATCATCAGTTTATATTAACCTAGCTTACTAAATATATTTTTACAATGAATTTTTTACCATTCTTTTCATCTCTGTTGATGAGCAGTTTCAAATCACGTACCTGCAGTTACATGGATGTCCTCTGGGTGGTGGACCATCCGAGATACATACAGGACACCGAGTGTGATAAAACCAGTAGCATTGCAGTTTTTGACATTCAAACTAGTGCATTTGCCAGCCTACAATTATACCCATGATCGAAGGCAGTTAAATATTTTATCCTGCCTGTTCTCCCCCACATCCATGTCTCAGCTGTCTCCATTCAGAAACGTATTCTTTAACTTGCCCCCTCCTTTATTTACATTCAGTGAAGTGGATTTCACAACTAGCAATCACAACCGTCACCTGTATATTTTAAGTTTTTGTTTATCCTTAATGCTTTGTACATACCGTGCATATTTCCATTAAGCTAGGGGATTGGGGGAAGTAGCTTGTGGCCATGTCAGGTGGGAATTAAATCTGTTCATGTGTACATGTCAATGCATGTCAATCACGATTTGTCTCAAATCTAAAACGAACTGAAACATGGAAACAGGAACCACCCTGTCGCATGATTGTTTCAAATAAAACTCATTCCAGACTTTAGACTCTGGGGTAGCATGGGTAAAAATTCGACCATGACCACTTGATATTCATAGTTTGAAATTATCTTTTACATCTTTTTTACCTGGCAGGCAAATCTCGAGATCCAGAGGCCAGAATGCAGCAGAGAAATGCATATAATTCTAGCAAGTCTCTGCCCTGTGTCTCCATATGTAAACAGGTCATGACAGAAAGTGAATTCAGATAACATCAGAGCTCTGCAAATTGTAAAATGAACAATAAACTACCAAATAGCAGTTTACCTCGCCATAGGACTCCCTTGTCAAACACCTCTAAAGAACAGAAATCATTCCATGATGAACGTCATTGCCAGATGAATTCATCAAGAAGTCCCTTTTTTTCCCTTTTTCCTAACAAATAAACTATGACACATATCTGTATCTCCAAGAGCTTTAATGATGTAAGAACCAAACCGGTTTCAATATTTTTTCACTTATTGTCAGATGCATCTAAATTCCCATTGAGTAGGTCTGTATGTGAGGCCTCAGTGACACTGCATAGTATTTGTCTTAATCAGGGGAAACTTATACATACAAACACCTGTTTGTGTCATTCTGTTATAATTATGTAAATCCATAATGAGTGAGAATGTTGTAAATTTAGATAAAACAAGCTGTTTCTCCTTTCGTCACAAGTAATGCGTAGAAACGTATTTTGCTATCACTGTAGGGACCGTAGTTTTATGGGCAGTTTCCTAAAGATACTGGAATGTAGAATGCAACTACAGTTGGACTGGAATTAAATGCAATAAATACATTTCCATAGAAATGGATTTACAAATTATGCATATCTCTGAAGTCCAGTACCTTGTGTATTTTCCAAGACAAGACTCCGGGTCATTTATGTTGCAAAACAGAAAGAAGACGGCTCAAATGAAACAGACAGATGGTGTGTTTTGTTCATGACTTCAACAGGATCAACAGACATGTCAAAGCAACATAAAGAAAAAAAGTAACCCTTTAAGAGTGAGGTCTAAAAATTGACATATATGTGGAAACATTATAGATATGATGAGGATGGTCACAAGATTCACAGGGCAATCTTTCCTTTTCATTCATTTCAGGTGCTTTTGAAATGAGCGAATGGAAACCATCGGAGAAAAATGAATGACTACATGAAAGTCAAGTGATGACAATGGTAAGCGATATCAATTCACTGGAGAACAAGTGTCAGTTCTCTGAAAATTTAAATAACCTATGATGACAAAGATGAAAAATATGTATATGATGATGCTACAGTCATGACTCACAGAGGAAACTCATATCTTTGCATCATCTTCAGAAACAAAGCAAGGAAAGACATCGAAATGACAAAAAATATGCTCAGTATGATGGCCCAAAGAGATAAATTCAGTTCCCTTCAGACTCTACAAGAACAGTCTGCTGAATGGAAGAAAACATAAGAAACCCATGATGGTAATGCAGCAGAAAACAGATGCCCCTTACTTGCCCTCTTAAAACCACCTAAATGTACACAACTAGTATAACATAAATAGTTAAAATTATCTAAAATCTTTAAAGCAGTCATCTGAACCAGCCAGAGGACATGTGCAAATAAAGTCGAGAACGAGAGAGAAATGCACCACTAGGTTGGTGTCTTGGGACAACAACTTTCAGCTTTTTTTTTCTGTCACTGAGCAACAAAAACAAGAGTTGATATGGTTTCATCATAAAGTGTTAAAAATGCATAAGTCAGAGGTGTGGATCTCTCATCTTTTAAGTGTTAATTATTTAACAAAAAAGTTGCCCATTCAGAGATGTGTTCTTTCCAGGGTACCCTTTCAATGGCATCTACTAAAATATATTATCATCACGTTAATATAAGAGGAAAGTGCTGTACAGCAAGAATGCAACTGCACTCTCATCAAATAACACATTGAAGAGAAAGCAACAACATGGGTTGATAACACAACAAGAAGCAACATTTGACAGTAAACAAAATGGCATGAGGTTATAATTAGACAATACATAACAATAAATCCATTTTAAATGGATCAGAATTACGGGTTAGAACACATGGGAAGGATACATTAAAGATTGGTTTAATTGTAAAGGATTTAAGTCTAATACTGGACTAAAATGCTTTCAAATTTAGGTCACTTCTAAGCCAAAACAAGAGGTTGTTAAAATCTTTCAGATCAAGGCTTAAGTTTGACAAACTTAGTTGTGGGAAAGTAGGTTCAAAACCTTAAAAAAAAAAACAACAACAACAACAAAAAGAAACAAGTCAGAAAAGGCAAAAAAAAAAAAAAGAACCCCGGTAAATCTGGATTCTGAAAAGCATTATTAAAAAGCTTCCCAAAAGAAAGTATCTAATAACAACTGGAAGAGGGGAGGCGTCCAGGTAGTGTGGCGGTCTATTCCGTTGCCTACCAACACAGGGATCAGCGTTTTCAGTCACTGTGTTATCCCTGGCTTGGTCGGGCGTCACAGACACAATTGGCCGTGTCTGCGGGTGGGAAGCCGGATGTGGGTATGTGTCCTGGTCGCTGCAGTAGTGCCCCCTCTGGTCGGTCGGGGCGCCTGTTCAGGGGGGAGGGGAAACTGGGGGGAATAGCATGATCCTCCCACGTGCTACGTCCCCCTGGTGAAACTCCTTACTGTCAGGTGAAAAGCGGCTGGCGACTCCACGTGTATTGGAGGAGATATGTGGTAGTCTGCAGCCCTCCCCGCATCAGCACAGGGGGTGGAGCAGCAACTGCGACGGCTCGGAAGAGTTGGGTAATTGGCCGGATACAATTGAGGAGGAAAAAAAAGGGGGGGGGGGGGACCACAACAAAAAAAAAACAACAACAACAACCGGAGGAGGATAGGAGCAGTAGGGAGATGGATGTAGCCCATGGCTATGGAGCAGATACCCCGTGACACAATCAGGGCCTCTGGTAATGGAAAGCAGAGATAAAAAAAGAACCGGACTGACAAAATGCTTCATATGATTCCTAATTAAACACTGATATGTCAATTCAAGTACAACTCTTCAATCTGAAACCATTTAAAGCCTGTGTTGTGTCCAAATCTGAGTGAACGCTGGTGGTGATATGACATAATCTTAGAAGAATGTATTTTCTAATCCTCGTACTGAATATTTGTAATATCTATACCCCCGGTATCATCTCTGAAGATATACAGTAAACTGAGGCGTATTGCTTCCCTTTCTGTGTTGCATATGTCTCACAAAGTACTAAAACCAGCTTGGCTAAACATGTTAGGGACACCGGTGTTTACATAGGCAGACATGTTTGCCTCATCATCAAAGATAATGATTCTGTGGATTGTGAACTTTAGAAAAATTAGCATTTTACAACTGTGAAAGTCTTGTTTATTTTGTTAATTTTCCTGATGTTTTTTTTTTCCCCCTGTGGAGTTTTTCCTTATCCGAATCGATGCTCTAATGATAGGGGGGTGTTGTGCATTGGCACCTATTTAATTTTAACATCTGTTTAGAGATTGTAATGTGAGTTGGGATTTAAGACTATACCAGTAAAATTTAACTTGTCAGAAATTGCCACGTCAAATGTGTATAGGGGGGTATATTGTACTTGCTAGGTCATAAACCAGTTATAAAAGCAGCATTTTACAGCTGCTCTCCCTTGCAAAAGCAATGAGAAACACAGGTTCAGTGTGCAGGACAGTTAAACATAGGCATAGTAACATATACCTTGACTATAGAGGGGCCAAATTGTTTTCCAACGGTACATATTTGATATGACAATGCCCATAGGGCAGTTTGTTTAAACTCCTCCTGCATACTTCAGGTCTGGTAGGTCACAAAACATCATTCTGTACTTGTCAAAATTTTCTGCCACTACATTAAAACCCCACAGCTGACACACAGCAAAGTAAAACATAACACCCTAAACATTAATCAGTTCATTCATTCATCATTGTGGGGATCTGAGACATGATTAAGACATGTTATTGTGTGGTATATCACAAAAGCATTTGCTCATTCCAAAATTTAGGTTAAGAAGAAAATGTCAATGATAAAAATGCAACTAGAGCTGTTGCAGCAGTTTATGAAAGGGCCACTGGGCTCTCCTGTTTGTGCAAGGTGTGTAGAGTCTTCAGAGCAGCAGCTGTATTTGCTCGAGTTAGAGAACTATACATTATACATTAGGTTTCCATCTCTGTAAGAAGCTTCTTTTTTTTCTTTTTTCTTTTTTTTTGCTAAACATGTTGATCAGGCAGACTCACAAGTGTAATCAGTCAAGTATATATATCCTTAAATGACAAGGGAGATATTTGGTGTCCAGTGTGGGTCAGTGAAAGTTTGCATCAAGTCATGGTGGATTCTAAATAAGCCAGTGATCTTGTATGTTGAAATATTTGCCTCAGCTGGAAATGTGTGTTGGTGGAGTCACATGGAGACTTTATAAGCCTGTACATTTCTCTTGGCCATGGAAAAGTATGGAGATGGAAGTGTGTTGTAATACTCCACTCAGCATCATTGAATGAGCCAGTGTTCAGTTATCTGACCACTGCAATAGTGAGTCTAGGTTAACAACTGATTTTAAATTTGAGAGTCAGCAGGTGTACAAACTTTAGCTGTTAGGTTCACATAGCCATGGTGATAAAAAATAACAAAAGGGTGACAAAAAAACAGAGGGGAAGATTTACAAAGGCCAAGCCATTTGTCCTCTGACTTAAGAATGGATTTTCAAACTATTTCCTGCATCATGTTACCAATCAGGCAGCATAGTAGCTGATGACTGAGCTTAGTGGCTGGAACGTGCTTGCTGTCTGGTAATATTAGTTCAGGGAATTTTCTATCAGGAAGTAATAGGATCAATAGGGCCTTCGGTGGTTTACGTCACTGGCTGAAGTCATCTGGATCAACAGTCACATCAGAACATTAAAACTTATCCCGATCTCTTTCCCACTATGATCCTGGAGTAAACCAATGTTGTATCTGAGCTATCCCACGCTGCATCTGGGTGACGTAGAAGTCGGCGTTTCGAGAAAAGTCTTGGCAGACTGAGGAGTGGGCATCACCCAGAGCACAGTAGAGGGCGGTGCCACCTATGCTGATCACCACAGTAACAAGACAAAGTAGGAAGAGAAGCAGGCAGGAGTCCCCACCTCCAACCTCTGGAGATGAAAAAGAGGGAGAAGAAAGGAGGATGGAGAACAGCAGAAAAACATACAGAGAAATTATTAGAAGAAATAAATGAGAAATTATTAAGATGACTTTGACTACTTTCAGTGATGTTGCCACAAGCATCTGTCTAGCTCAGTGTGTCGATATAGTAGGTATAACTCATAAATCAGTGTTAAAAAGTAATCTAGACTAGAGCCATTAACTGGTTCAACCCACATTAAGAGATATGTGATGCTTTGTCTTGACTCCTTGTATGAACAAAAACAAAACAGATAAAAACTAACACAAAACACACACACACACCCACACCCACACACCATGTTCAAAGCCATCGTCAGGGAATTTGAAGCGGACGCGTCGCTTGGCTGGGGGTTTGGAGGGTTGGATCCCTGAACTGGCGGAGGCATACACTGTCCGTTTCTTCAATATGGAAACAAGGCCAGATGCAGGAGACATCTGAGAAGCAGAAGTAAAGATGTTAGGAAACAAACACACTGGCACATAAAAACACTGAATTAAAGCAAATATCTAGTCCAAGCACACACACAAGCAAATATATTATTTCATCAATTCACTTTGGCTTGATGTATTTAGACAACTTTATGTAAAATTTAAATATGCACAATCAGCTACATAAAATGTACGAGCAAACACCAAGAACAAGCAAAATGCATTACAGTGTGTTTTTAGTGTGTATTTACACACAATACAAAAAACGAAAATAAAAAACCATTCACTCATACATTCACATGGACATAATGGCACACCATACATTACAGACGTGTATGCCCACTAGATGTCACCTGATGACTTAAGCATACAGTGACATAGTTAAATCTGCAGTAAGTAACATTGGAAAGGTGATCCATTTTGACAGGACTTCCCCAAAAAATTCACTCCCCCCTCGCTCTGCTTCCTCCTTCCCATAACCCCTCCCGTAAATTCAGCCTCATGCAAGTGCACGACTTTGACCATTGTAACTAGCAAAATTTATATTATCATTGCTCATCTATGCTTAGAAAAGCCTTTCTAGCGAATCTTAGTTGTGAAGCACCATTTTATCTATAGGTGAAGTATTTATAAAAACCGTTATTTCCAAAGAACCAGCAGCAAGATCTTTATTAATGCTATGAAGACAGTAAAATGTATCACAGTTGATAATCTACCCAAATAAAATCAATATTTTTCAGCGAATCTCTTAGTTACAACCACACTGTTCACAAAAAAGGAATTTTTTCGACTTTCTCACGCTGATGTGTACGCAACGCATGTGAGCGAGTTACGCACGCAAACCAGTAAGGAACACAGCGAACACTTCCCAGCTCAGAGCCGTCCTGATTGGTTCATTTTGTTCGGGCGCGGGGAGATTTCTCATAGGCTGCATTAGTCAATACAGAGCCTATGGCAGACAGAGACCGGGTTGTTTTTTTTTTCTCAAAGCGCCTTGCTTTAGTTACTGCTGATAGTATGTAATGACAATTTCACCAACTTATACCACAAATAACTTGACTACAGTGTATATGGGCTGTAACAAAGGTTGAAGATTTGAAATATAATTATCTATATACGAAAAGACAGTGAGCATAAAATTTGGCATCATTATTTAAAAGTCAGCTGCATAAATGAAGATAGTTTACATTGTTTGTTGATGTAATTAGGAACAAGATACCACTGAAACACTAATAAAAAGCAGAGCTAATAGATAAAGACAATGACAGATGGAAATGCAGTGGTAAAAAAATACATGGAAATAGAAAAAAAATTCATTACTGTCCCTTTTGTAAATCCTTTTGAGATATCTATCTCCTAGTTACACTAAGGCTGCCTGCTGCAGAGACATAGGCGAGAGGGAGGAACAAAGAAGAGCTGAACAGATGGAGAGCTGAGAAGGGAGCGAAAGATTCAAACGGAAACAGGGAGAGAGAGACAGAGATGAAGATCGTGGGATCGTGAGAACAGATGAACAGCAGCAAGTAAACCTGACGGAAGCATTGGAAGGACAGGAAAAAGAAGGGGTGAAGAGAGATGACAGAGGAAGACAGACCCTAAACAACCGTTTAAACTTCTGCTGCACTGATGGAAATGAGACACGTTGCCATTCACTACCGACAAGAGAGCGAAGGAAAGAAAGATAGAGGGATGAGAAAGAGATGAGGGAAGTAACAGATCAGGACAGCCACGGAGCAGACCCAGAGAGAGAAAGAGGGCACAGATGTCGATGGGTGGATGGACACCAGAATGGGAGAGAGATAAGTGATAAGGAGCAGTGTAAAACAGACACAGGAATAAGGAGGATTCCGGGAGAGCAGGGATGAGTTCATGAGGCATAGACACAAAGAATGAAATCAAAGAAAACACAATTGTACAGACGCAATCTCACTGTGCCAAAACAAGACCATAACTTTAACCCTTTTAACACCCAGCCAGGTGGGCTATTATAAAAGGATTCAATGAGGATATCAAAAGAAAGCAAATGTTTTGTGTTCCCATCCAAATGCAAGCAAGAGCTGTGTTTTAGTTCTTAACTAGAACAATGACAAGACCAGACCAGGAAACCAAAATGACACTAACATTTTGAGTACATGTGGTCAAAAAAAATTTTTTTTAACATTTTTTTTGTGTGGTCAAAATGGTTTTAAAAATGTTTCTTCCCTCTCTATCCATTACATTACATAAAATAATAGCAGACCACTTTTACTAATCACTTCCTTAGATCCTCGCTGCCCCTGTAATGTGTGAGGATCACTACCCCACTCTCTTCCTTCATCTCTTTCTTTCTGTCTGTCACTCCTTTTCCCCCTTCCCTACTTTCATGAATACCTAACAAGAGAGTGACCAGCTCCTCAAGTTAGTTATGTAAATCACAAATAATATTAAAGAGTATTACAGTGTGTTCCTCTGTGGCATCTCACTGAAAGCCCAATCTCTTTAACTGAAATCACTGCCAAACTAGATCCATAGTCTTGAGTTTGAACCTGATGGCTGGATAATACAATTAGGCTTCTCCAACTGGGAGCTATATCAGCTCTGAATAGTGCACTGGGCTCCATTACAGATTGCTTAACACAGAGAGATGAACACTAAGAAACAGAAAGCTTAAAATGGAGTAAACTGTCAGCTAAAAGTTCAACAACAATCCACTTTAGAGATTAATTTAAATCTAAGGTTAATCCAAGTTTAGAGCTAAAAAATTAAATTGGTTAGTTACAATAGTGAATGTACTGTATGTAGTAATAGAAATGTACAACATACACACACACACAAATACACACACACACTGACCTCTTCCACAGTGATGAGTTTAGCTTGGTAGTCCAGTGAGGCAGCTTCTCTGATAAGGTCCAACCTCTCTAAACCATGCTCCCCCTCCTCCCTGTAATTGTAATGCTCCTGCTGTATCATATAGGCCTCCTGCAGCAGGGAGATTTCTTCTCTGATCTACAATAGGAATGTAAAAAGTTTTTTAAATTGCATACTATAAAAAGCTTAAATTACAATATTTTTAGTCTATAAAATCCTTCAGATTTAGCATAAAATGTGTTTTATACATTCGAACTTCATTTCTTTGCATTTACCTTCTGTCTGCATTAACATTTATCATTTAAGTCAGTTTAAAAGTCTGCCATACCAAGTTCAGAGCACCTTAAGTAGTTGGTATATACGACAGACCATTAGTTACACATTTTCAAATGTCTGATCTGTACCTGGGTCTCGTGACAGAGCTGGGTTTCCTCATACAGCTTGTCAACAACCCAGGCCTCCTGGTGTAGTTGCTGTACCAACACATCTGCCTCACTAATCTGCATCTCATCTGGGAGAGCCTTCATACAAACAGAGGAGTCTGTCTCCTCTTCTTTCTCTTCTCTCTCATCCTCCAGCTCAAGAACCTCTGCTGCCTCCCCCACTTCCCTCTCCTCCTCTCCTTCTTCTTTGTTCTTCTTGGTCAGCTCTATGTCTTGTCCCCAGTTCTCTGCAGGTGTGGATCCACCCATTTCTCCATTGGCAGGTAGGGATGTTACAGTTCCCCCTGTAGAAGTGGTGAGTTCTATTCCTCCTCCTGCTTCATCTTTTTCCATCTCCTCCCTATCAGACAACTGTATTTCAGAGGAGGCAGTCCTCCCCTTGAGCTCTCTGACTGGTTCTGCCTCATGTTTTTCTGAGTTCTCAGTGGTGTGGAGGCTGTCTGTCCAAACTGTGGAGGATGTGACCATTTGACTTCCCTGGGGGAAGGAGGAGTCTGTATCTGACCGCTCCCTCTCCATTCGTTTAGTCTGATGACCTAGACAGAGAGAAAGAGCAGAGGTATATTAAAGAGGCAGGAAGTGATGAGAGAAAGGTAAAGAGACGGGTGGAAGGACGATACAAAGACCAGAAGAGGAAAATGGAAAAGAGGGCAAAACAGAGAACGTGGAAAAAAGAGAAAGCAGGTGTACAATTAAGTGTGAGGGGAAGCTTTTTTTATTTTCCCCCTTTTTCTCCCCAATTTGTATCTGGCCAATTACCCCGCTCTTTTTGAGCTGTCCCGTTCACTGTTCCACCCCCTCTCTCTGCCGATCCGGGGGCTTCCCGACCGACCAGAGGAGGCGCTAGTACAGCGACCAGGACACATACCCACATCCGACTTCCCACCCGCAGACACAGCCAATTGTGTCTGTAGGGACGCCCAACCAAGCCGGAGGTAACACGGAGATTCGACCTGGTGATTCCGTGTTGGTAGGCAACGGAATAGACTGCTACGCTATCCGGGCGCCCCTGAGGGGAAGCTTTTTTTTAACTCTGTTTTTGTAAGTTTTTTTTTTTTTTTAAATGGCTGGTTTGACATAAAATGTCACATTACATCAAAAGGAAAATATCAACTGGGTAGAATTAGAGTACATAAGACCTCAGTGAATTAGCCTACGATCAATCTCATCATTCCAGTGTGTATCTGGAATGCCAGGGTTGTGAAAGTAAAACCATCTAACTAAGGTTTAAATGTAAGCTCAATAATCCAGGTAAGAAAAACAAAGAAGGTTGAATCAGTTCATCTGGATACAACCTTTATTGACAGGTATGTTTCACCACTCATCTAAGTGACATCTTCAATCTAAACTGACTGCAGGTATCCCCACCCTTATAAACAATACAGTACAATACAGTGCCTAACGACCGAAACCAACAACCAGTTTCATATGCAAATATGGGTGTGGCATTTTAGAGTTTCAAAGGCCACGTGTACTATTCACAGAAGATTAGGGATTGTTGCAATCACAGCATTGTAAGATCCTCCCTATCACTGCTCCTAGCTACACAACTAGGATGGGTTAAATGCAGAGCATAATTTCCCTATGGGGACCAATACAGTATATCAAATCAAGGATGTGTACATTCTTGGAACGCTGGTTTGGAGTCAAAGAGGCTATGGAGTCAAAGAGGCTATCTATGTGAAGAGGGAACAACCATCCCTTAACCCTGGAGGGTGGAGGTGGGGGGCTGAGAGTACATCTGTCGCGATCTTACAATGCTGTGATTGCAACCATTCCCAAATCCTCTGTGAATAGCAAACATTACCATTGAAACTCTAGTTAACGTTCATGGCAATTTACATATGAAACTTATAATTATTTTCAGTCGTTATGCCACTGCATTGTTTATAAGGGTGGGGATACCTGCAGTCAGTTGAGACTGAAGAGGTCATTTAGATGAGTGATGAAACGTTTCTCTCTCAATAAGTGTCGTGTCCAAATGAACTGAGTCAACGTTCTATTATTTCCGGAATAGTTTTTAGATGCAATAAGCATGAATTGCTATGTAGCCGTCCTCTATCCACTATTTTTAAGATTGTTAGTATTTTTGAAAATTACATCTTAATTAATAATTTCCCATTTAAAGGTAATTTACACATCATCAATAGTATTTACTTCCTGATTTTAGATTGGATAGCTTTCACACACCAAATGTGAACTGCACTGGAGTTCAGGTGAACCGTATCACAGACCTCCGTGTTCTGGAGGAGTCGGATACGGTTCCTTGGTGTGCACCCAAATTCAGAAAAAAAGCTTTCACATCAACAAAATGAACCAAACAAATGGCTCAAGTGGAGTCGTGTCAGCACCAAATGCTCTCGTGTGAAAGCACCCTAAAATGGACGGAGTCTGTGTGTTTCTGTTTCTGTCTGTATGTCTGTCTGTCTTTTGATTTTCTTGACAACTGTTCATCCAATTGATTTCACACTTGGAGGGTATATTCCTGAGGACCCAAGGAGGTGCAGTGTCGAGTGTGAAGCTGTTTGGATGAGCGGTTGTCAAGAGAACTGAAAGACAGTCATATACATACAGACAGAGACATTCTTCCTGTGGCGACCGGACGAACAATGCCACTTTGCCATTGCAACCCACATTGTGGTCAGAGGGGGGATTACACCCAAACAGGCACTGCACTAGTTCGACATCATGAACTATCTCCTTCACCAGTAAGGTGAAACAATGATGCTGTGTGTGTGTTTGTGAGAAGGTGTAACTCACACCTCAGGCTTCTCTTGCTCCCCTTTGGTTCATTAATAAGCCAAAACCCAAACCTGGGGCGCTTTCTAATATGTACACACCTGGTTCGACTTCTGAGGCTATTCCAGTGATACATACTATAGCCCTAGTCTGAAAGGTAAATATTTACTATTTTCAACATGACCATATATAGGAAAAGCGTCTGCCAGTGACGTCATTGGCAGACAATCTGTGAATGTGAAACCTGGAACTCTTACTTCCTGGTTTGCTGCTACGATTGGTGGGCTACATCATAATGGGCTAAATTATATATGAAAATACAAAGAACAATTCTACATACAGCTGTTGTACAGAATGCCTCCGGATGCCATATAAAGATGGCAAGTCACAGATTATCCACCAGTGATGAAGCAGTTAGATGGCCCAGTAGGCAAGAATGCCAGTTTACCCGCCAGAGATCAGGGGTTCAAACCCCGGTTGGGATGAGTTTCCAGTAAGAGTCCGTAGCTTAGACTCCTAGTGCAATACAAGCCAACTACCTCTCAGATGTACATCACTTTGGATAAAAGTGTCTGCTAAATGAAATTGTAAATGTCACAGGTAGAAACTTTTTCCAACGATTTCAGTGGTGCTTCAGAAACACACAGAAGACTCCTCAGAAATATGGCTGCTAATGGAGTGTTATACCTGCAACATATATCATGTTGAAAATTGTGATCATTTCCTATAAAGGATAGTTTCCCTTTTCTGAACCCAGACCTCGTAAAAATGTTGTCTAGATTATCTAGAATAATTTAGACAAAAACTTCACTGATCACTTCAGAACTGAGAAACAAAACCACTCTGCTGAATCTTCTCGCCGGTCATCAACAGTCCAATGGGACAGTTTGAGTCCTAAAAAGCCATGGTGTAGCTTCTTTTCGAAAACAGGAAGCTCACAGTACTGTCAGACATGTCGGCATATGATCCATTAAAAAGTCATAAACCATGCTCTCTGTCAAGTTAAAATGACTTTTTTTTTTTTGCATTTCCATGAAAAGGTTTTCCTCGCTACATCTGCACTGGTCTCTGGAAGTATATTGCTGTACCTAACACTACTACCAGAATACAGGACTCCTTGCCCTTACAAATGCGGAAGTTTACAGATGGTTGAGATTCCACTGTAAAAAGTTGTTCTAAATCAAATCAGACTTTGCTCATATTCAAAACATTATCAAAACATAAATAAATTAAGATACCTGTGACTCTACTGTGACCTTCCCATCTTCAAAAGGATATACGTAATGGTTTTTGAAGGCTTAAATGATGTGACTGTGATGAAACCCTGTGAGAGGATTCAGCAAAGTGGTAACCTTATGAATAGTAAAGCGATCAATGAAGTTTTTGTCTGTACTATCGAACTCATGGCCAAAGTTTTAATGAGGTCTGGGTTCAAAAATGTGAACCTATTCCTTAAACCCATGAATGTCTACCCATAGCCTGATCACAGTATAAGCCTCTCCACTTATATACACCAGGAAAAATGTTCTTCAAATATTTTTAGATAGTCAATTTTTATGTGGGTTAACGTTTAGAGGAAAAGGTTTTATTCAACACAGGTGTAAAAAGTCTTTGACGTGCACGTGTGCGCACGCACGCACACACACACACACTTGTACCTCTATCTTTGTGAGGACCCCTTATTGACTACATTCATTCCCTAGCCCTTAACCCTAACATTAACCATGAGTACTACATGCCTAACCTTACAGTACTCCTCCACTCAAAAATGTGTGCTCCATAGTTCTAGTTTGTCGCTAGAGTGGTGTTTTCACATTCCTCTACTGAAGGAAGAGCTCTTCCTTGTTAGTGCACTTCCCTAATATCTGAGATTCAAACGTACCCCAGGCAAGCTAGATTTGGCATGTCACAAATACGAAAGCCAATTGCTGTCTAATATGCAAATGCAGGGCTGGCAAAGAAACCTGAAATCTCCAGCATAGAGTGGACTTTTCAGTACAGAGAGCGAGTTTGCATTAGTATAGTGAACGTTTTAACAGCAAACATGGTAGATAGTGTGCAGTTTTTGAATGTAAACCAGACCCTGGAACTTCCTTCCACTATCTACCCAAAAAAAATCCCACTATACCGCTGAAGTGGTTGGAATTTATTTACAGACATTGGGCTCACATGCCTACAAACCTGGAGGGACTGCGTATCTGCAATGCTCATTTCAGTGAAGAGTGTTTCCATAACCTAATGCAAAAGTCACTGGGTTTTCAAAAGAAATTAGATTTGAAGACTGATGCTGTGCAGACTATTTATCCTGGGACTGCGACAATGAGTGGGAGTCAGTATGTAAGCCATGTATTTCTTTTACTTAACCAACAGTCAAATGAAAGCCTTCTGCATGTAACAGATTTCCCTTGTGACTTATTCATAGCATTAACTATGTTAGCCTTTTGTTAGCTGCTGCTAGTTGTTTGTAATAGTAAAACTGTAAAATATATATTTAGTTCATGTTTAAAAGTTCAACCGTATGGAATGATGACGACGGCCCGAAGTGCGTCACTTTTCACCCAAAAAACGGCGCGGTGTGCAATGTAAACCTCTTTTCTAGTCTGGACTTCGATCCCGACTGAGCTTGCACAGGTCCCACCTGCTCCAGCGGCGCCACTAAAGGCGTCCGTCGTCGTGCGCTCCAAGGGCTGATGGAGCAGAGATGATGGCGGCAGGAGCCGCTGGCAACAGGGGTTTCCCCCCTCCGCTGCTTTCCAGGCTTGGCCCCAAACAAGACTCTCAGAACCATAAACTTAAGTGCAGTGCAGGTCGCCTCATCCTGACGTCACAACGGTTTTTAGGCTACTGCTAATGAGCCAGTTCCCAGGCAAACTTGGTTGGCTATCAAGATAAACAGATATTACACGTAATATAAAAATCTCAGCCAGACAGAATATATGTTTCTGCAAACTTTGATTAGACCTCTGATATATAATTACATAATAACGCACTGTAACATTGTAGCAGATATTACAGTTTTTCTCGATTCCTTTGGCACATTTTTCCATTCAGTTTACTTTTTCAAAACAGCTCCCACACAGCCCTTAACAGAAGACAAAATGACCAAAACAGCATATAATGTTTGCAGAATGACACCAGCTTCTCAAAACTTGTCACACACCCATCAAAACCAAACATTTCCATCAAAACCTACAATTTGTGCCCAACTGAAAATGTATGTTTCCTCATTTATTTAACAATGGATAACAAAATTGAAACTACAGCTATCAATATCAACCTCTGCAACCATCACTTCGACTTTTGTGCAGCACCCTCACAGTATTGACTGTTTTACCACTGACAACCATACTACAATTTGGGTTTTGTACTGAGCACTCTTAATTAGGGAATATACTGTCAGAAAGTATTTGAAAGTGCATATTTTGAAAGTCAGTTACTCTATTGTAAATGGCTTCAGTGAAACTACAGTACTGCATTGTATTGTGGCAACACACTTTACAAAAGTATAGAAATGGTTGTTGCCAAGAGGGCAAATACAGTGAAACACAGTAAACTGACTGTAAAGGCAGACAAAGTGACTTGCCTATTTTCATTGTGGAACGTACGAACAATTGATGCCACAGTATGACGGCTCAGGTTTGACTGAAACCTTTGGCCAGCCTCTCTCATGGAGAGGCCATGATTGACTACGTGATCAATGACTGATGCCCTAATTTCGTTAGAGCATCTTACACAAATGCCACGTCCCCTGACAGGGGCCGCTCTACCACGACCTCTTCCTTGTCCTCGCCGAGGTTGTTGGTGGCGGCCTCTTCGATCCATGCTTGGTATCAACTTCAATCTATTGAGCTCTTTCATAGGTTGAGAACTAATTGATGAATTGTGCACAGAGTTCACACAGGTGCTGACGATATTTAGAATTGAGAGAGCAGTTTCAGTAGGCTGCTACTAAGTGTCTGCAATGTGTTGACATGGTTATTCAATTAGGTTGCGTGTCTCTCTCCGAGAAGTGTGTTAACTGTTTTGAAAAGTGTGTTAAAACTCAAAGAAATTTGTGTGAAATCAATGAGAAATAGTTAACCCATTCGCCAGAGAAGACTCTTGCTGTGCAAAGGTGTGAGCATTAGATTAAGTTGACCCATGATTCGCTAAATGTGTGTAAGCAATCAAGAAAAACTGTACTGTATGTTTCACAACCACTGCTGTGTCAGCCACGGCCTGTTACACACTAACAAACAACAAACAAATGAAAGATGCTAATTACACTTACTATTCTGACACATCTGCTAGTAGCCAGTTTTGGTGCACAACTGAATCTGGGTCTGACTTGAGGTTCAAACATGTAGGGCTGAATCTCTCCGATGTTTGCTCTAACGCTAGACATCTTGATGCGCACTGCTCTTTCACTGGTCAACCTCCTACAGCAAGTAGCGGTGGTGGGTGGGGTGCGAGGCCAGTGACATTTGCATATTCACAGATTCTGAATTTCTCAATGAGGGAGAATGAGTAGATGTGCTTCCAGTCCTTTTCAGATTTTTTTTTAACTTTTTATGTGGACAAACCATGTTAAACAATATATTAATCATCTCAGAGTATTTTCAAACTTTAAAACATGTCTGGAGGAGAACTTTAACCCTCACCCCTACCATAATTTAACCTTAATTCCAACATTAATCCCTAAACCCAAATCCTAACCCTAAAATAGACCCTTAAAGAAGTGAGGACTGGCCAAAATGTCCTGACTTTGCAAAAAGTTCTCACTCTTTTAAAACTCAAATTGGTCCTCACAAAGATAGCAGTATAACTCACACACACACACGCATGCCTGTGTACATGCACACACACACACCCACACCCACAAATCAATCCACAGACTCACCTGAGGTACATAAAGACAGTAGACTGTCAGGTCTCTTCTCTTTACTCTGAGAAGATTTCAAAAAGTCAAGAGATGAACACTGCGCGCGCGCGCGCGCACACACACACACACACACACACACACACACACACACACACACACACACACGTTATATGCACAGAAAAATAGAATATGTGGCCCACTGACAGATTTTTTTATTGACTCATCTAGAGTCATAAATTGTATCAATTGCCTCTTATTTTACCTATATGTATTCAATCCTTGTGTTTATATCTGAAGATTGTTGTGTTGTAGTGTTGTTATTCTATGTTAAGTACACTGAGAGAGCCATGAAACCGGAGTCAAATTCCATGTATGTGCAAACCCACATGGCCAATAAACATGATTCTGATTCTGCCTCAACAGAAGAATGTGAACCATGAAAACAAGCCATATGCAATCAGCTAAGGATCTTTACAGGTTTATATATTCAAACATCAAAAATATATATAAATCATGTCCATCTTTAGCTTACTTTACAAATATTTGCCTTTTTAATAAAAGATGACATTTGAGGTGTAAAACTTATGTTCAGTAAGGGCACACGAACACACAAGTTTAGTGGGGATGCAAACTCAGATATTATAATTTATAGGTTGATGTAATGATGTTTCAAATAAAAAAAGCACATGTCAATCAAGCCACCTCTTTATTTGCACCAGATGTGCATAATGTGCAATACATAACTGCCCTCACACACATACACACACACACAAACACATGAACGAATACATGCATACATGCACACACTCGTGTACACACAGGAGCAAAATGTAACTTACCACAGCATCTCTGGTACTGGGTCTGAGAAAAGAGCAGAGAAATGGGAGAGGACAGGGATAGACAGAAATGAACAAAGAGAAAAAGAATGAAAAGGAAACAGTATGAAAGTCTGTTCTTGTCTTTGGTAAATGAAGCAGTGAAGGATTGGTGGTTTTACTTGGCTTTGCTATTCTAAAATTAGCCCTAACACATTTCTTTGGCAATTACAACGTGTGTGTTTGACTGAGTGTAATTCTAGTAGTGCAACGGCTCAAATGACTCAAAGTGCAGAAGCAAAGTGCCATATGTTTAAATCATCACTGTTGTGCCCACTTCACATTTTCTCTCTCCCTTTTGCATACACACATGGATTAAGGATAAACCAAGGGCACAGTCTTATTGCAAGAGCTTGCAAATTCCCACTGTTAACACACCTTTATCACTTTACAAGGATGGCCTCAGTTTCATACATTATCACATTTGAATCGCAACTAATTCAATCACACTATCATTTACCCTTTCACTTGCACAGGAAATTAAACAAATTCTTTAAGAAACCTTGGCACTTCAAGATAAAGATCGCACACACAAACACACACACACTCCTAAAAAACTGACCGACTGTGTGTCTGGCAGACGTGTGCAAGAGTGTCCAGCTGTTGGGTTGCCAGATCTGAGACGCGAGTTCTACAACGGCTCTCTGAGAGAGAAAAAGAAGCAAGCAGGGAGAGATAGAGGGACAGGGAGCTTTGATAAAGAGCAACAGTCAGGACTTTGTTGAAAAAGTATGCCTTTATATGCAAAAATTATGTGTGTGAACACATGTATGTGAGAGTGCTTCGTAAGTGTACACACATGTACACGTATACGTATGTGTGTGTGTGTGTGTGTGTGTGTGTGTGTGTGTGTGTGTGTGTGTGTGTGTGTGTGTGTGTGTGTCTTACCCCACTGTTCCTGCAAAGTATTCAAGTTTTCTAGTATTCTTTGATGATAGAGTCTCTCTAGTTGGATACACCATAGCGCATGCTGGTCTGGACAGGAAACGGTTAAGAAAAATACACCCAAACACACACGGACATGCTAACAAACACAGAACATAAGGCAGATAGGGAGTACATAATGTTGGACTTTGTTACAGGTTTAATAAATCAAACTATTCCCTTATGAATAGTTGATGAAGCAACACCTTGAAGTACTGATTCACAACCTGCAAAACAACTATGTCAACTTTATGGCTTACCATTCTGCTTACGCTCTGCCATAGCTAACAGAGAGAGAGGGAGACTGGTCTAGACAGAAGGGAGATGGGCTGTGAGACTGGCTGAGGAAAGAGGTAGGGTAGAGGGACAACCGAGAAAAAGAGAAAGAAAAAGGCAACAGATTACCAAAAAACAAAGAAATGAAGCAAGTGATAGACGGAGAAATGTTAAGAGCTCCAGGAGGCAGGATCCCATGTCTGCGGATATCTGCAGCTAAAACACAATTCCTCTTTGATATGGCTCAATGCTCTCTCAATCTCTCGCCGTGTATATTTTTTCTATGCTTGACATGGCTAAGCTAGCTTTCCTTCTCTAATCCGCTCCATTTTAGCTACCCCATCCCCTTTTGTTCTCTTTTTCTCAATCTGTCTCTTTTGTCCCTCTAAATAACACTCTCTACAGTTCTCTTTGCTCACCCTCATTCATTTCTCCTTTCTCCGTCTTCTCCTAGGCATTTCATCTTTGGTTCATCCCATTCCTCTTGGTATCCTTTCTTTAATCAACTTTACACATTTTCCACTTTATTCCTTTTAACTTTGACCTCAACTATTCCTCTTTCTGTTCATTGGCCTCTGCTCTTATCCCTCTCTGTCTTATCTTTCTCTTTTTTACCACCACCCCTCACCTCTCTAACCTAATGTCTTCTCTACTGAAGTCAGTGGGGTATTCACGAGGCCTCAAAAACTTCACTTGAACAAGTCAGTCTGGGAAAATGGTAAGTCCTCAGGCTTTATGCACTAGAAATGGAGTTGACTGCAGACAGACAGAGAGAGACAGACAGACAGACAGACAGACAGGGAAGCAGAGAGACAGACAAGCAAAATGACAGACAGGTGGGCAGTGAAACACAGGCAGGCAGGAGCTATAGTATATATATATATATATATATATATATATATATATATATATATATATATATATATATAGCGGTTTTTTTTCGAAACCGTCAATGGTGTTGTTATAAGTGCTCAACTAATACGGAGCGGAATATCAACACAGATACAGGGGAAAAAAAGTTTAATGCACAGCAGTACAGGCCTGTTTCATGCGTCTCGCACTCATCAGCTGCTAATGTGGTTCAACAAAGAATCATACAGTTTACGTTGCCCAGTGTCATGACCCTAATTTCGGTTGGACAGCAACCAATCAGATGAGGAAACATTTAAACTACAACAACCAATGGGGTAGGTATTTATGATGCACAGCAACCAATGGAGGGGTAGAAAACATTACAACCAATGGGTTAAGGGACTGGGGCTTGTTTTGAAAAGCATTTGGGGACCATGGCATTGTTGAAATGATGTACATTTAAAATATAACAAGGTAATTTATGTGAATCATATAGTGGGGTGGTGTTGGGGCACAGTTGGAATGACAGCTATATATCAGTTATTCTGTCTCATGGAAAATCCTTGCAAAGAGTAATGCATAATCAGTTAGAGGTAAAAGATGTAACTTGTGCTTGGCAGAAAAGTATTTTATTATTTGCAGACCTGATATGTCCACCTTGAATAATAGAAACGAATTGACCACCAGCTGTAGACACCAAAAAAAAATCTCCTTTGCAACTATAAGTAAAACATCTTTATTAGTCTCTCTCCCTCCCCATTAGATGATACACATGACATTTATTAGAGGGTTTTTTTTAAATTATATTTTAACTGCCCTTCCAACTGTGCCCCAACACAACCCCACTATATGATTCACATAAATTACCTTGTTATATTTTTAATGTACGCCATTTCAATAGTATCCTGGTCCCTAAATTCTTTTCAAAACAAGCCCCAGTCCCTTAACCCATTGGTTGTAATGGTTTCTACCCTTCCATTGGTTGCTGTGCATCATAAATACCTACCCCATTGGTTGTTATAGTTTAAATGTTTCCTCACCTGATTGGTTGCTGTCCAACCGAAATTAGGGGCGTGACGCTGGGCAGCGTAAACTGTATAATTCTTTGTTGAACCACATTAGCAGCTGATGAGTGCGTGACACACAAAACAGGCCTGTACTGCAATGGATTAAACTTTTTTTTCCTGTATCTGTATTGAGATATATATATATATGTATGTGTGTGTGTGTGTGTGTGTGTGTGTGTGTGTGTATATATATATATATATATATATATATATATATATGTTTGTGTGTGTGTGTGTGTGTATATATGTATATATATATGAAGATTGTTGATTGTTGTGTTGTAGTGTTGTTATTATATGTTAAGTATACTGAGAGAGCCAAGAAACCGGAATCAAATTCCATGTTTGTGCAAACCTACATGGCCAACAATCACTATTCTGATTCTGAGGATGGCAAGCAGACATGCAGACAGACAAGAGGACAGACAGGTAAATAGTGAGAGCTAGCCAGAGAACGAAATGGATATGCCTTTAGTGAAGAACAGCAACAGTAAAGAAACAAGGTGTGCAGATGCAAAATATGTGCACAATAACCATTAATAATGACTCGCTCTCCCTCTGTCACACACATACAAACACACAAAAGCACTGTACATGCATACATACACACAACAAGTAACTGATAAGGATACAGTCGTCCTGGAGGACAAAGGCCTCAGCAATCTGCAAAGAGAGCAGGCAAGAGAAAAACAGAGCCAAATAGATAGAAAAACAACGTCAGAAATACATTAAAAACTTTTAAGTAAAACTTGTGGAGTAATTATTCATTAGCCATTTTGCTGTATCTAGCTCCATACAGCTGTTAGGCACTGTGCTGCTATTAGACTAGCCAGGCCTCACGTCTATTGTACAGTTTAAGCTTTCAAAAGAATTGAGATAATCCAGCAAATAGGGAAATGCAGCTAATGAGGGACATGAAACCACACTGAACACGCCTATGTAATTCAGTGAAACTGAAGTCAATTTAGAACACACAAGAGATCCTCAACACCACACAACATAACCTCAAAAGCTAGATCTAAACAAGTGCAACAAAAACAGGTACATGATGAAGGAAAAAAAAATAATGGGAGGTATAAAGGTAAATTTCTCTACATTTAAAAACATGTAGGCAAACAACCTGGCCACGCAGCCCATCGCGTGCTGGAAAAAAAAATATTTCAGATGCTTGCACATATGAGAGAGATTGGGGGGGGGGCAGAGATAAAGAGAGAGATTTCGAAAAAAAGCAACAGACACTTTACCTTGCTAGAGCAACTGTCCCTTCCAACCAGCTCAGCTGATTAAGGGCATCAAAACAATCCACAGATCGTGAGACATGTGTGAGACACACGACAAAGGCATAGAGAGTGACAGAGAGCGAGATAGAAGCGAACAGCGGCGCTCGCATTTCTAATGAAGTGAGAGGCGGTGAAAACTGAATGACCTCTCTCTGTCTCTCACTCTCTCTCTCTCTCTCTACTACAGCCTTTACGCTCTTTGGACTTTGGATTGCTATATCCCCCTCCTCTCGCTGCCCTCTGTCATTTTTCAGGTTTTTACGTTGGCCCATATTGTTGACTTTGAACCGTTGTTCAGGATTCACTCTTTCTCCCCCACACACTCTCTCCATCTCCATTGCTCCTGACCCTTCAAGTCATTTATGGCTGCTGTGTGGCAACACCTTCTAAACTCCAATCTTGTTTTTCATTAACCCATTTAAAAACACATCCAGTATTACTTAAATGCACACACCTAGGCTTGGAAAAGAAAACATTCTGCTGGTAATAAATGGTAAGCCAATGTTTTAGAAACACTTGGGAAATGTCTTCTGAAGGCTGCATTGTGTGTTAATGGCCTCCTATGGTCTTACAACCTCTTGTGGTGTCGTTTTTAGGCAGGGTCGAGTAGAAAGTTAAGTAGATAAATGTTTCTAAAATTATGGCTCTCTTTCTCAGATTCCTGCACATGCAGCCAGCTGTTTACCTGGGGGAACGCAGAGCTCTGGCAGTCTAATAGAGGTATTCCCTGACATACCTGCCCTTACATGCAGCTGTGTGTGTCAGGAAGATAGAAAGTGAGAGACAGAGAGAGAGAGAGGGAGAAGTGTAGAGAGAGAGAGAGCGAGAGAGAGAGAGAGAGAGAGATTTTGCATTTGGTGTGCATGTTTACGTGTTGTTTTTACATGCATGCCAGAAATCGTGTGTATGGACTGAGAATACACCCATGCCTAAAGGGACAAAGTGCCATTTTGATTTTATAAGCAACTGAATGACAAGTGTGAGAAAAACAGTTAGTGGAAAAACACATGCAGGAAGACAGAAAGCAAGAGGGAGCTGACAGCATGAAAGAAGAGTTTTAGAGGGATAAAGAGAGACACAAAGCAGAACAGAGACAAGATCAGAATGACAGAAAGTTGATGGTAAGACAGAGGTTAGAGAGGCACGCACACAGATAGACAACTTACCTGGTGCAAGTATTGTGGGAGATGAGTGACATCTCCTATTTGCCCCAACTGCTCTAAGGACGCCATTAGGGAGGGTATGGAGATGTCTCCCGTGGTAGAGGTGTTAACAGAGGCATAGAAAGCCCCAGAGGTGGAGGTAGCTGGCCTTGTGTTGGAGGTGGGGACAGAAATAGAGGTGGGCACTGCGGTGGAGGTAATGACTTCTGTAGGGGAGTGTGGTTCTCTCCCAGTGGTTATAGGCCCAGTGATGAAAGTCATGCATTGTGTTGTTGAACTAATATATCCTGCACTGGAAGTGGTTTGCTTTGTGGTGCAAGCAGCTGTTGTGGATGTACGAGCCCCTGTAGTCGAAGTGATTGGATGTACATATGAGTTAGTAGGACCTTTGTTACTTATAAGCTCACTGTTGGAAAGGGGCTCCGTAGAAGAAGGAAAAGGTCCTTTAGTAGAGTCCATGATTCTTGCTACAATCAATGTGCCTTCTGTAATGTCTGTAGGCCTAGCTATGCTGATGTGCCCTGCAGCTGAGGTTGTAGGTAATTTAGTAGAATCCATAGGTCCTGTGGTACAGGTGCGTTCTGACATGCAGGTAATGGGCCCTGTGGTGGAGGCTCCAGATACAGTGTTGGAGACACTAGAGCCAACTTCAGAGTCCTGCTGATTCAGTTTCACTGGACTGATGGGATATGCCGTTTCAGGAATTCCCTGTGGAATGTTGGGGGATGTAGGCTCTGGGCTTGTCCCAGGGCTGAAAGGATATGGAGTCTCCAGCAAACTACCTACAGCAAATCAGATAGAGTGGTAAAAGTGGGAGTGAGAATGAAAGAGAGGAAAAATAGAAGATAAGGACAAAGAAAAGAGAAACACTGGAACGAGTTGAAGGAATAGTAAGAAACCACACTCTGAATCCATTGAGAGCAACAATATAGATGGTTGGTGCCAAAGACATTAGCGTCTACAACAGTGGTGTACAATAAATACAAATACATACTAATAACCCATGCCATAAATAGTGGACATGATGTGATATGAAAACATTTATCTAATTTATCTTGTTTAGTAGTAGGGCAGGTACATGTAATGTGTGGTATATAGTATATGATAACAGGAAAGGCAATTGTCAAAACACACGCGCACACCCGGAGCCCAAGATAGGCAGTATGAGGCTACTGAAGGACACTGACAAAAACACTTTCAACCTGTATTCCACCCTTACTGAGGTATATCTTATTCTTATAACTGTAAAACACGCACGCACGCACGCACGCACGCACGCACGCACGCACGCACGCACGCACGCACACACACACACACACACACACACACACAGAGCTGTATTAATTATATGTGGTTAAATAGTGAATATCAGGTGTGAGGGCACAAGCACACTGAACAGATAACTATGCATGTAGCCCTAAATTATGCCAAGTATTCTCAGAATAGCTCAAATACTATTGCATCCTAGATATGGCTGAACATTTGAATTCAAAAATGCTGATGCAAATAGGAGCGACAAAAAAAGAAAGAAAAAAGAGTGTCGTGCATGTGTGTTTACAGTAAATGGAAGCTGTATGATGGTTGTGTTTAACAAACAATGACTTAACACTATCAAGCCTGGCCAGCAACAGTGACAGTCTGAGTGTGCATCTTGGTGTTTGCATATGCATGTCTGTCTTACCTCAAAGCTCCATAGTGTAGGACCATCCTGCCTTCTCTAAGCTCCATAGTCCTTGACTTTGGTTTTCTGGTCTCGGTATTTCTCTTCTAACCATCTACACATTTCTCCTCAAATTCATTCATTCCATACCACTCGACACCTAGCCTACTTCTATTCAAACCTATTCCACTATCATTGTCTCTCACTCTCTTATGTGATGATTTCATCACTCCCAGTCAGCCCGAGCTCAATCTGAACTACTGACCAGTTAACTAACACACATGCACGTACGCACGCACCCAAGCACGCATGCATGCACACACACACACTAGCCCAACCACCACCTTCAACAAAACTCTGAATATCTTCCATCTCCAGGGGCTGTTCTGTAGTTGCTTCTGTGCTTTGTTGTACCTGTAGATGGGGTCAAACTAAGAGAGACTTTCCAAGAAGCGGAATTGAACTATTGAACTGAAATTGCTAGGCTTGAGTATGCTGATTGATTACCTTAGCAATACCTTTTTTCTCTCTTCAAGAAGAAAATTCTAGTTTGTTCTCTATTTCATTACATTCTGATTTTAGACGTCTATTGCCTTTGCCTTGCTATATCTTCATATGACTTCTGACTACAATGTATTTTATACATTATTGTATGCCGTTGGTCTGTAACTTGTCCTCGTGCCTCTTTATTCACCTGATCTCAGTTAAAAGATCAGATAAAGGTCAAATAAAAGCAAAGAGATTAATAACTTATTGTCACTGGATCAGCTCCAGAAAAAAATTATATATGTGTGTATTTAAAAAAAAACTGTTGGCTCTCTTGTACAGAGCTTTAGAAAAAAAATTTTGACATAAAGAAACCTAATCTTTTGTAGCTTTGAAAAGATGTTTCTTCATGTAAAAAAAACTTATCTAAGTGGTCAGAGATTTGTGTGTATGTGTATGTGTGTGTGTGTGCGTGTGCGTGTGTGTGTGTGTGTGTGTGTGTGTGTGTGGAGGAGGTACGTTTCCAACCTGTTTCAGAGTAGGAGGAGTCAGTCATGGGTGTGTCAGGAGACTGACAGCGAAGCAAGCTACTTGACCCCTCCGATTCTTCATCCTCTTCCTCTTTCATCACCTCATCATTCTCCTCCTCATCATCCTTCTCTCCATGCTGCCGTCTGTATCCCTCCTTTGCCATCTCCTCGTCTTCTTCTCCATTGTTGTTGAAGGAGATTTCTCGGATGAGCTTGTGTCCATCTCTCTCCTCAGTTGGAGGAAGAGAAAGGGACTGATTTAGAGTCTGTGTGATTGTGTGTAATTGGGAAGGGGAATGAGTCTTGATGAGGTTTTGGTTTTGGGTGGAGCGAGCATTTGGATTGGGCAGGTTATCACAGAGGTCTCCCTGATCCTGTGACATTACTGGTCCCTCACTCTCACGCTGACCTGGAAATAAAAAGATAAGGGATGAGGTGAAAAAACATAATGGAGCATTTCACTTTATTCTCCAAGAAATTCCCTTAATGAAATCTGTAACTGCCAGACTTTTATCCTCAAATGTTCATTTTCAGTTTGTGGCCCACACACCTCCCCAAGAGTTGATGGGCAATCAACTTCCAACATTCTCTGTCCTGTGTATTTGTTGTCATGCATCAGGTTTGTTCACCTAGCTCTTGATATAAAAATCTGCAAAAGTGGAAATGACCTCTAGGAAAGTTTTATCCAAGACACTAAAGGAAATGCCCAAATTAACTGACTCTTTATTATTTTGTTTCAAAAAATTAAAACAAGTCAGTAGTAGTGACTACCAATGCCCAAAGTAGCAAGCATTAGGCAATGACCATCATGAAGTCATGTATCGTAAATGTATAGTAAATGTAGTACTGTATAGTATAGTATAGTATAGTATAGTATAGTATAGTAAATGATCTTAACAATTTGAATCAAAGTACAATGATGAGCTTGGACAGTGAAAACATAAATAAAATTTGATACTGCCAAAGATACTGCTACTTATGAGGGTACCTTTCAGTTGACCTTGTTTCAATACTGACTTCTCTTGGCCTTGACCTTGTGAGAAATATACAGATAAAAACTACAGCAAACCTTTCCCGTCTTTCCTACATATGTGTTTTTACTTTTTTATGTGGTTGTTCGTGTATCCTGTATACCTGTTCCAATAACTTGAAAATCGGAAGATAAAATGTTTACACAAAAAAAACCTTTCCCCCACCTCTCATATAGTAACAGTTCATAGTAAGTTAAATCTCATTTAGTCATAACCATGTCATTAAAGCAGATGTACTTCAAAAGGTTGACCTTTATATTTTACCTTTCACTTTAATGAAAATAAGACTCACCACCATGATCCATCAGGCCCTGCCCTCAATACAGCTGACCTCTCAGAGAAAAGGTCAACTACGCCTACAACACAGACCCATCCAAAAGCCGTAGAGAGGAGTAAAGGAGAAGGGGAGAATGACAGATAGAAACAAGGAAGGGATATGGGGAGCAAATGAGACAGAGACAGAGAGAGAAAGAGAGACAGACAGAGAGCAAGTTTAGCGTCATTCCTGAGTTGCCAACAAACCCTGAGGATAATTACAATACCAAAGTCATTCAGAAGGCAACGGTCATGCCAACACCCTATACTGAACCAGACTGACTGAGGATTCATGATTTTTAAGTGATAACAGAGATCTCAAGTGGTCTGCTGACTAAGAGTGGTGAGAAAATTAAAATACATCAAAACGGACAAGTGACAACATGCTTTGCAAGCAAAGAACTTGCAATCAACAAAGTCATCTTCAGCATTTTAATCCTACTAGATGGTGACTAAGGAGGTTTAAGTAGATCATTACCAGGCTAACTGACATAATAACAGGCAAATATAGCTTACAACAGTTTTCACTTTTATGCATAACACTATTTCATAGCAAGAACAGGAAAGGAAAAATGGCAGTTCGTAGACAGGCCCTTCAGACATTCCAGAAATGCAGCATTGTAAGCAGCTAGAAACCAGGGCCAGGATGTGGCAGAAATTCAGAACCAAATCATAAATTCTCCCAACTTCTACTACAAAATGCTACAGTGCAAAATCTGGAGAAAAAAAAGAGAAACCGCAAAAGAGGCAGTTTGAGAGGGACACCAGGGGACAGAGAGATATACAGCCGGAGAGAAACACTTAAAATTCAAATTCAAATGTCAGCTATGGCATTAAACTGTTACTTCACTGTATGAAGATTTATGACACATGAGGAGAAGGAAAGAGTCACACACACTAACACTTTATGATGTGAACTCAGCATGCAAAAAAAACAAAAACAAAACAAAGGAAAGCATATGAAGGGGAAGTTATTCACAGCAATATATTGTACATTATAGCATGAAGACTCACACAGAAACCTTTGATATTATGAGCACATGACTTAAACTTATATCCTTTCTCTTTGCCCACTCAATCCCAATATTCTGCACTGCTCCCTTTTCCACTGTACCATTCTTGCACTATGTACATTTTAGATATTTATTACATACTGCCCGCCTCTGTAAATGCTGTTACATTTCAACTCCCAATTGTTAAATTTTCAGTTTAAAATTTGAGATTGTAGTTTCATTTTAAGCTTCTTTTTTTCTTTTTCTTTTTTTGGCCTGTAAATAGTTAATTTTACATTACACGATGGCCTGTAAATACTGTTGATTTTATTCTGTTAATTTTTAGATTCCATGTTTTTTTAAGACTTTAGTTTGAACTATAAAATAAATGTTTTTGGGGGGGGATTTTTACCCCCTTTTCTCCCCAATTGTATATGGCCAATTACCCCACTCTCCCAAGCTGTCCCGGGTGCTGCTCCACCCCCTCTACCAAGTCGGGGAAGGCTGCAGACTACCACATACCTCCTCTGATATACATGTGGAGTCACCAGCTGCTTCTTTTCACCTGACAATAAGGAGTTTCACCGGGGGGGACGTAACACATGGGAGGATCACGCTACCCCGCCCCCCCCCCCGGACAGGCGCCCTGACCGACCAGAGGAGGCGCTAATGCAGCAACCAGGACACATACCCACATCCGGCTTCCCACCCACATACACATACATGGTGTCTGTAGTGACGCCTAACCAAGCCGGAGGTAACACGGGGATTTGAACCGGTGATCCCCGTGTTGGTATGCAATGGTATAGACCGCTACGCTACCCGGACGCCCTTATAAAACTTTTTTTTTTTATTTTTTTTATTTTTTTATTTTTTTGAGGTGGGCCTGATCCCTAAGCATTTCATTGCCGACAATGTCTGCCACCCTACTCTGTATCATTGTGTATTTGATAAATAAAACTTGAACAATACTAAATGCCTGGTCTTAACTAAATCAAATCTTAAAAATAACACACACACACACACACACACACACACACACACACACACACACACACACACTAATGAGGGCCTATCCCAGAGGAGGAATGCTGTTCTAATTGCTCCTTGTACAGCTTTGCATAGCGCCATTTGAGACCCAACCACATATAAATGCCCTACATTCCTACTCCATCCAACAAGGATGTATGTTGATTTGGACAACTTGCACAGCTTAGGTATCTTTAATGTATCAATCTTCACCTTAGCCTTTATGCCATTTGTACCACAAAAGCAGAGTACACAAAAACCTATTTTGGAAAATGATTTCATTTAGAAAGGCTTTTAGACCAGCCCAAATGGGAACCAACAACTTATGGACTCCAAAAGTTGTTGGTTATATCGCTTCATAGTATGGAGTGATTAAACTATGTTGTTGTTCTTAACTATTTTAAGATCTGTATATGCCAACAGGGGACGGCCTATGTGTTCCAACATGACACTGGCTTATGTAAAGACAAAACTATCAACTTTCTTTGATTTTCTTACCTGGGTTATTGAGCATGCATAAAGACACAAAACTATCAAGTTTCTGATTAACATCATGGGTTTAAGATATCCAAAAAAAAATTTAGATGACAAACTCATCGTGTCACTGGTCTAATCTCAATTTCCCAATGAATGAAACAGTCCCAGCCCAACAACTGAGTCTTATCCAACAGTAGCCTCCAGTTTACACACAAGTGTTGTTTAGACTACCTCCCCTGGGCCTCTGTGTGTGTGTGTGTGTGTGTGTGTGTGTGTGTGTGTGTGTGTGTGTGTGTGTGTGTGTGTGTGTGTGTGTGTGTGTGTGTGTGTGTGTGTGTGTGTGTGTTTTACCTGACTTAACTCTCTAAAGCATTGTCGATGTCCACTTTTAGTCTATTTGTCTTTGGCCTTCTTTTCCAAGTTTTCAAATTTAGCATTTAGCTTCTTGCCATCCCTAATCCATTCATGTACCTGTTACCCCTCCTCTCCCTTTGTGTCAATGTGCTTTAGCCAGCCTCGTCTACAGGGGGCCATGAATAATACAAGACTAGGAGACAGACAGATGGACAAAGCAAGAGGGGGGGGTTAGATTGAGAGAAATTGACTGTCAGAGGCAGCTTGAAGACTTAAAACGAACAAATAAACAACAAAGAGACATACAGAGATGTAAAGCAAGACAAAGAAGCAGGAAAGTCTTGGAGACAGATCGACAAGACAGGCGAATAAGCGGACAGATGGGTTCAAACTGTACATACCCCCCAAATAATCCTTGGAAACTTCGATTACAAAAACACTCCAAAATAAAACCGATGCTTGAGCACCCAAAAACAGCAAGATAGGAAAGGTGATCTGACAGCTGTATGCAACGACATGTCAACATCGATCAGTCATCGATCAACATCGATGACTCAGTCTGATTCAGATCTGGCAGATAGACCCTGCGTCAACAAACGGACACGGCTGACAGTTTAATTTTTTCGCTCCACGATGAACGATTTCATCAATGTTATGCTAACTGGTTGCCAAGGTAAGTTAGCTAGTTAGCCGGGTTACTTCGGAGTTAAAGTAGCATGTTCGATACCAGTTTAGCAAACGCGTGTTGCTTTGACGCGCCTTGGCAAACTTACGCCGTTACACAAACTGAGGAACCCATAATGGCAAGCGACATCAAACCTAACGCCTAACTCACACGACAGCGTTAACCTAAACGTAGGCTAACGTCAGATTCTGCCGCTTCTGGTATGGGCTAACGTTAGCTAGCCTCATACAGCGCAATTCAGCGTCATCTTACCTTTACGTAAGATGCGCTACAGAGGCGAAACGGCAACGGTGGGCTTCCCGGTCGCGAGAGGTGTCGCCTTTGCGAATAAAAACAACTAATCGCCGAGTGCGGTAAACACAGCGGTTAGCTCGGGTTTAGCTAAGCTAACAAGTCACTCGCATCCGACACCTTGCTCGCTAGCGGACATCGGTGATGCTGTCATGACGTTACCTTCAGGCGGCTGGTCGTCGCTGCTACTTTGTCCGGGCCGCCGTCGCTGGCTTACTGTAACGTGGACGTCGCCCCTCTGCGTTTTACTACAGGGAGGTGTGTGACCGGCGTAAACTTAGTTTTAATTTGGGTTTTGGGCGTTCAAGAGAATTTAAGGGACCGTCTTCAAAGTGATTTTTTTTTTGTATTACAACCCCGCGACACTGAGAGCAGGATAAGCGGTTAAGACAATGGATGGAAACACTTAAATAGTTTATCATATAATCAAATCTTACTTTATTCAGACACATAGGTAGTTCCTTATTTAAAAAAAAAAACAACAAGATTCAAAAAAGGACTGGTTGTTAAAATCCCTAGTGTTTGCACTGCAACAGATTCAGTGGAGATCAAACTGGAGATGTCTGCCAAGGTGACATTGCCACCACCAGGACACATCATCAGTTGTGTACCTCAGCATCACAGGGTGTTTCGGCCTTTTATCACAAGACACCCTCCGCTGAGGCAGGCCCACCACAGGTTGATCGGTCCTGGGTGTGTGACCTGTGGTTAGCTGTTCACCCTGGCAGCCCAGACGGCGTCTCTCCTTTTGAGCCAGATCCAGTGGCTAGTCCTCTCAGCAGTGTTGGCTAGCTCTTTGATCACTCTCCTGTGGGCCTGCCCCCTGACTCCTAGTTCCCTCAGGAGTTTTGCTGTGGAGCTGGCAACAAAATACAACACAGGACAACAACTCAAAAATATAGCTAAAACAGCAATTCACAAGTCCACAATGATTAAAACCTATAATAATAATAATAATAATAATTAATCAAACTTATATAGCGCTTTTCTAACACTCAACGTCGGGTGAAACAAGACAACAGATAAACATAACACAGACATAAAGGGGTGGATGGGAAGGGGGGGCTACGAGAGGAAGAAGAGGCAGCCGCACGCCGCCAGCAGTACTCCGACTTTAGACAGATACAAAAGGGCAAGAAAAACAAAAAAAACAACAGCACTGTAGACGTTGCTTTTCTGTAGGGGTTTACTCCCGTAGCCTATTCCTCTCCCGAGGTATCCACTAGGCAGTGGCACTATGTAACCCATAGCTGGGGGCTGGTTCGTGGGCATCAGGGAATATCCACACACCGGTGGGCCTGCGTACCGCACGTCTAGGGGCCAGATCTCCTCCAGGTCCCTAGTAGTTCAGCCAGGGTCCAACGTGTACCCAGTTACCGTGTGTCGCCACGAGGAGGCGCTACATAGGGCTTGCTGTGGAGAGGCTATGTACTGGCAGGGAGAGACTTACGTGAGAGTGAGACGTGACAGGCACAGAACGCTACAGCAACACACGCTTCACAACAACCCGACTTCTTACAGAAGAATGTCAGACACATGCACATACTATACAGACATTTGCTCCAATGTTTCCAGAAACAAGAGGAAGGTACTCCTCTTATAATGCTCTTATAATTACATTCTTAGAATAAATTAATCGACGGATAAATTTGTATTTAAATGTATACATGTCCAATTCATAGACAAATTAAACTGAGTACTTCACGACCTGTATTACATGGCGGTTTGGTCTCTGTCTCAATGAGTTCCCCAAGCTCTGTCCTGCTGACGAGATAGATGGATTATTGCAACCGTTCTCTTCTCTCTCACATCTTTCTCCCTCTGGATAATGGTGATGGTGGCCACCATCTGGACGCTGCTTGGCATCCTCAACACACTCTTTATATATCTTATAAATCCATATAATTTTGTTATTGTGGAGTTAGAAAACAACGAGACAGGAGACGTGAGAGTAGACGTAGTCGAGGTAGTTTACTAGCTCCAACTTTACATGTCATATATTCGACAACGACACTGAACTCTCTGGACCGGAAGCGGAAGTGCATTCTCTCTTAGGTGAATGTCTCTAGTTATATAGATGTGGGTCACCACACAGGCCCCCCCAGAATTCACCTACACAAAACAATGCAAAACAGCAAAAGCGCAACTCATGAACATAAAAATAGACTCTACAACAGAACAGTCAATGACATAGTGCAAAGTCACGGGGAAAACAAGTGACGAGTCGGGGGGTGGACCCTGCGGCCATAACGGCTGCGCTTCACAGGAGGGGAAACAGATGGGGCCGAAACCCGGGCCATAGGCGGGGCCGAAGCAGGAACAGAGGCAGGTGCCGGGGCCGACCTAGGAGGGCGTCCCCGCCGCGGGGGTAGGGCCAATTGCATTGGCTCCCCAATGTCCAAGTGAGCAGGCTTGAGACGGTCTATAGCGACCTGCTCCGGCCTGCCCCCCATGTCCACCACAAAGTTCTTATCCCCCGCCTCCAGGACGCGGAAGGGCCCGTCGTATGGGGGCTGCAGCGGGGACCGATGGCTGTCGTGCCTAATGAAGACGTACCTCGCCGATGGCAGATCCTTGGGGACGTAGGACCGGGGGAGGCAGTGTTGAGACATCGGAACGGGAGCGAAGGCACCGGCAGCGCTCCGGGACGCACTGAGGTGAGAGGCGGCCGACCAGGGAGTCGTAGCATCCGGAAGAAACTCCCCCGGAACTCGCAGGGGCTGGCCATACACCAGCTCAGCGGAGGAGGTCTGGAGGTCTTCCTTCGGGGCCGAACGCAGGCCGAGCATGACCCATGGGAGCCGGTCCATCCAGTCGCAGCCAGTGAGGCTTGCCCGCAGAGCGGCTTTCATGTCCCGATGGAACCGCTCACAAAGTCCGTTGCTCTGCGGGTTGTACGCCGTAGTGCGGTGGATCTTCATCCCCAGGTGCTCAGCGACCGCCGTCCAGAGCTCCGAGGTAAACTGGGAGCCCCGGTCGCTCGTGATGTCACCCGGTGTGCCGAAACGGGCCACCCAGCAGCCGATGAACGCCCGTGCTACCTCTGCTGCCGTCGTGGAGGACAAGGGAATAGCCTCTGGCCACCTGGTGGCCCTGTCCACAATAGTGAGGAGGAACGTATAACCACGGGAGGGGGGCAGGGGACCCACCAGGTCAACATTGACGTGGTCAAACCGCCTCTCTGGAACCACAAACGGCGCCAAAGGGGCCTTGGTATGGCGGTGCACCTTGGCGCGTTGGCACGCCACACAAGAGCCGGCCCAGGCTCTAACATCCTTACGGAGCCCAGGCCAAACAAACTTGACGCTCACCAATTTGGTCGAGGCCTTCACTCCCGGGTGGGAAAGGCCGTGGACGGTGTCGAAAACTCGGCGCCGCCAGGAAGTAGGCACCAGGGGGCGCGGTTGACCGGTGGAGATGTCACAGAGGAGGGTGGTGTTGGCCGCGTCGAACGTCACGTCCTCCAGCCGTAGCGCCGTAGGGGTCGACCGGTAGTCTTGAACGGTCGCGTCCTTGGCTTGGTCCGCTGCCATAGCGGCGTAGTCGAGTCCCAAGTGAACGGCGTTAACAACCGCCCGTGAAAGGCAGTCGGCGACGGAGTTATCCTTGCCCGACACGTGTTGTATGTCCGTGGTAAACTCGGAAACCGCCGCGAGATGACGCTGCTGACGCCCAGACCACGGTTCTGAGGTTTTGGCCATACAGAACGTCAGCGGTTTGTGGTCCACGAAAGCGGTGAACTGTCGGCCCTCCAATAGGAACCTAAAGTGTCTGGTTGCGAGGAAGAGACCCAGTAGTTCCCTATCAAAGGTGCTGTATTTGCGCTCGCTCTCACGGAGTTGTTTACTGAAGAACGCCAACGGGCTGCCAGCCCCCCCCCCCACCCACTGCTCACACACGGCCCCCACGGCGTAGTCGGAGGCATCCGTTGTAAGGGCTATGGGGGCGGCAGGCGATGGGTGAGCTAGCAGCGCAGCGTTGGCCAGCGCGGTCTTGGCGGCCACAAAAGCCTCGTCCATCCCCGAAGACCAGTGCAGCTCGTCCTTAGACTTCTTACCCCGCAGGGCCTCATACAGGGGACGCATGATGTGGGCGGCACGGGGCAGGAAACGGTTATAAAAGTTCACCATGCCCAGGAATTCCTGCAGCGACTGTACAGTGCGGGGGCGGGGGAACATGGTGACAGCCTCAACCCTGGCAGGGAGGGGAACGGCCCCCTGTGGAGTGATGTGGTGCCCGAGGAAGGTGATGGACGACTCCCCGAACTGACACTTAGCTGGGTTGATGATGAGGCCGTGTTCGCTGAGCCTGTCAAACAGCTGTCTGAGGTGCGTCATGTGTTCCTCCGCCGACGCGCTGGCCACGAGGATGTCGTCTAACGCCGCCACTACGTGGAAGTACTGCGTTGCATCCTGCGTTATCCCTCTCAGCTGGAACTGGGCTTCCACATGTTGAAACCACGGCCGTGGATTATGCTGCCAAAAGTCGGGTAGCTTCACAGTAGCGGTGTAAATGCTAGCGTTAGCAATAGCCATGTTGTTAGCACCGGCGTCGTCGTTGTCAAACATACTCGTATTAGTTGTTCGATCACGTCGGGGTCACCAATGTGGAGTTAGAAAACAACGAGACAGGAGACGTGAGAGTAGACGTAGTCGAGGTAGTTTACTAGCTCCAACTTTACATGTCATATATTCGACAACGACACTGAACTCTCTGGACCGGAAGCGGAAGTGCATTCTCTCTTAGGTGAATGTCTCTAGTTATATAGATGTGGGTCACCACATTATCCTGTTTCAATATTGTATCCTTCTCTCTCTACGATGTGTGACTAGTGTCTTTTCTTGTCTGTTCTCCCATGGATGTGAATGATGTGATGTGAGTCTCCCCTGTGTGCATGTGTAGTCTGTCCTCATGCCAGGTCTCCATGGTGATGGTGGTTGTGCGGCTGAGATCCGAGGCTGTTCCGGTGGCATCTGGATACCGCTTGACATCCTCCTCATCACACTCTTTATATGTTTTATAAATCCATATAATTTTGTTATCCTGTTTCAATGTTGTTCAACTGTGTTAGAAAGTGTACACCATAAAGTGTACACCAGGAGGGTGAATCTACTGCAATTACATGTTTGAAATTTTTTTTGTTGATTTTTAATCATATTTTTATATTACAAAAACAAAACAACAGCTTTCTGTAGCTAAGGCCTACTCATACAAAAGCAAGGCAAAACTATGCCTTGTACCATTGGTGCTTGGCTCCATAATAAAAAGTACAGATTATCTTTTCATCAGTTGGAAGACTTAGTGTCCAGTACCACCAGATAGCGATTGATTTTTTTTGTAATATGAATATTCATTAAAAATCACCAAAACATTTTTTCAAAAATGTAATTGCCGTGGGATTGACCCACCTGTCACGCACTTCCGAACGCGCTTCTTCTTCTTCTGCTTCTGCTGCTTCTGCTGCTTCTGCTGCTACTTGGGTTTATTGGCGGTTGGCATCCGAAATGTTACATTACCGCCATCTACTGAATTTAAACTAAATCTGCACTGTTAACCAAATAAGTCCTTCCCATCAATTTCCCATTCTGCTATAACTTTTTATTTCTCGGGTTTCTGAGGGGCTAAAAGCCTCTCTCAACGGCTGCTGCACACCTCCTGAAAATCTGACAACATCCAGAAATTTCGTTGCTGCATCTACAATTGTCGATTTTTCAGATTTTCTTCCTACTCGAGCAGTACAGTTAAATGCCATTGCCAAAAAGCCAAAACCTTCAGCTTATCCGTACAAAATCAAAACTCATCATGCTTCCTGACTGACTTTTCCTCCTTAGCATCTTGTCTCACATCATAGTATTTCTTACCTACTTCCTGATGATTAGTTCTCTTCTTAGATCTAACCCTGATTACTTCCGTCTCCCTTATTCTCTTTTGACATTTAGCCTCCCATGCTGCATGACTCCCTTTGCATAGAAGACACTCTGGATATTTTTCACAGTTTCCTTCACACTTATTCCTCTCACATTTCCCACATAACATTCAATATTATGATTGTTTAATGCTTACAGCAACTCCCATATTTAATAATATAATCCTTTAATAATACAGGGGGGTTTGGAAACAAGCATAAATGGGCCAGAGACAGTAGTTGGTAACCACTACTTGGGAGCCAAAGAAAAATATTAAAAACGGGATGTGTAAAATCACTTCTACATACAAATCTACTATTTCCATTTTAGGCTGCTCCTGTTAGCTGATGATCCATTAGATGATCAGATGAACAGATGATCCACTAACAGATCATCAGTTTCCATCTCGTCCCGTCTTCTGCATCTTCCTCTGTCACACCAGCCACCTGCATGTCCTCTCTCACCACATCCATAAACCTCCTCTTTGGCCTTCCTCTTTTCCTTTCCCCTGGCAGCTCCATATTCAGCATCCTTCCCCCAATATACCCAGCATCTCTCCTCCACACATGTCTAAATCATCTCAATCTTGCCTCTCTTGCTTTGTCTCCAAACTGTCCAACCTGAGCTGTCCCTCTAATATACTCGTTCTTAATCCTGTCCTTCTTCGTCACTCCCAGTGAAAATCTTAGCATCTTGAACTCTGCCACCTCCAGCTCTGCCTCCTGTCTTTTCATCAGTGCCACTGTCTCCAAACCATATAACATAGCTGGTCTCACAACCATCTTGTAAACCTTCTCTTTAACTCTTGCTGGTACCTTTCTGTCGCAAATCCCTCCTGACACTCTTCTCCACCCCCTCCACCGTGCCTGCACTCTCTTCTTCACCTCTCTTCTGCACTCCCCGTTACTTTGGACAGTCGACCTCGAGTATTTAAACTCATATGTCTTCGGCACCTCTACTCCTTGCATCCTCGCCATTCTGCTGTCCTCTCTCTCATTCACGCATATACAAATACATACTCCTACATGCACTCCTATATACAAATAAACTGACCAAATTTCCAACAATTTTTACTCTGCAAAGGTTCGGGAACATTCTTCCTTACTAGGTACGACACACGGTCCAAGAACATTCTATCGGGCAAGTATTCCAAATCAAAGTGTCTTATAACAGATTTAGTCTCATACTTTTCATTAACTACTTTGTCAAACCTATTCATTCTATAGCTGTCCATCACCCCTTTACATTATTTAACTCTCCTTGCATCCACTCCATATGAAACGCCATCAGCGGCACCTTTTATTGGAGTTTTCTTGCTGAACAGAAAACACAACACTGGGTATATTTCTCACCCGGCACCCAACACCACGACTTCTGAAGCTTTTTTCCACCTGTGACTTTAACAAATATTCGACGGCTATCAAGCCGGATCACTTTATGTCGATCAATTTAACTTTGCTCACTTCATTCTTAATCCATCTTGCCACAGTGTGCTTTTCTCTCAAAGCTCCACATCCAGCATCTTCTTTCAAACCCCGAGTCTTCATTCCAACCAGGTAAGCTTCTTTTTCATGTTCACTCTCACTATGACATTATGAATCTACTTTCCTTTTCTGTCTCTTCTCTGGGGCTGTCCTGCTTCTAAATTCAGAACTCTCAACTTCCATTTTCCTAGCTTCCTCTCCCTTTCCAACGCCATTTGTTCATGTCCAGCAATCTTCTTCTGCACCCAACACACTTGGTTTTGCATGAGTTGGACATTTATATGGGAAACTATTGAAGTTTTTGTAAAACAAAAACTGCACTTTGAAGACAGTCCCTTAGATTCCCTGAAGTGTTCAATATCCAAATGAAAACTAACGTTACCCCTGTATGTGTGCACAGGAGCTTCAATATTATGATTGTTTAATGCTTAAATCAACTCCCATATTTAATAATATAATCCTTTAATAATAGAGGGGGGGGGGGTTGGAAACAAGCGTAAATGGGCCAGAACCAATAGTTGGTAACCACTACTTGGGAGCCAGAGAAAAATGTTAAAAACTGGATGTGTAAAATCAAGCTACCGAGTTGGAGATTACAATAATTTATTTTTACAGTCACTTCAATACTGTATATCAGTGGTTCCCAACCTTTTTTCCTTGGAGCCCCCACTACTTGTTTCTAAGAAGAACTGAGCCCCCCCCCCTGGCCCACACACACACACACACCAAGAGAAAGGTGATTCATTCCAAATGTCTGTGAATGTTCTCGTTCATCCAGGTCATGGTTATCCAAAGGAGTTGAATCAAGTGCAACTGGACTTGGTATATATCCGTGAAGACGTTTCGCCTCTCATCCAGGCTAGTCAGAAAGGCACGAACTGAGGAAGCCTCTTGGATGAGAGGCGAAACGTCTTCACGGATATATACTGTAGCGAATTCGGGGGACAACGCAACCACAGGAACTGCGCGGCCGGGACGCGAACCCGTATCGCCCGCACCGCAGGAGACATCGCTAATCGCTCGACTAAAGGGTCAGACCCGCCAGCCAGCGTGTCTACTAATCCATGCACGTTACACTACCCCCCTCCTTCGGGAAGCGCGTCCCCGCGCTTAAGCATATCAGCTCCTTCACGCCTCAGGGCGCATACGCTTCCGATGGCCTTACGGTCGCTCCATCCCGCTTCTGACACCAATGTAGCGAATTCGGGGGACAACGCAACCACAGGAACTGCCGCGGCGCGAACCCGTATCGCCCGCACCGCAGGACACATCGCTAATCGCTCGACTAAAGGGTCAGACCCGCCAGCCAGCGGCCAGCGTGTCTACTAATCCATGCACGTTACAATACTAAGTCCAGTTGCACTTGATTCAACTCCTTTCGATTCATTCCAAATATTTATTTGCAAAAATTAACATCAATTATAGTTTTTTTCCACCTTTATCTTCAATAAATGTCTCGTTTCCATCCTCGGAACACCTGTGTTTAAATGTCTCTTGTCTTGTATAAGTTTATCATTGTTTTTTCTTTTAACAACCCAACACAGTAGGCCTGTTGTCATCTGACTCAGGCTCATTGAAACATCAAATTATTAATACTGTTGTCATCTTACACCCCAACAGAGTAGGCCTGTTGACATCTGAGTCAACGTATTAGTACTAGTTTTCATCTGACTTAAGCTCACTGAAACATCATATCTGTACTGTTATCATCTGACTCAGGCTCATTGAAACAACATATTAGTACCGTTGTAATCTGACATCCACATGCACATCATGTAAAGTTGTGAACACTTTTTTTTATATTTTATTTTCAGTTTTTCAGTTTTATATCCAAGACACACACAAACAATATAAAACAAAAATTAACAGACAAAAAACAAAAACAACAAAAAGGAAAAAAGGGGGAAAAACGCTGCCAGGCATACACTACCGTTCAAAAGTTTGGGATCACCCAAACAATTTCGTGTTTTCCATGAAAAGTCACACTTATTCACCACCATATGTTGTGAAATGAATAGAAAATAGAGTCAAGACATTGACAAGGTTAGAAATAATGATTTGTATTTGAAATAAGATTTTTTTTACATCAAACTTTGCTTTCGTCAAAGAATCCTCCATTTGCAGCAATTACAGCATTGCAGACCTTTGGCATTCTAGCTGTTAATTTGTTGAGGTAATCTGGAGAAATTGCACCCCACGCTTCCAGAAGCAGCTCCCACAAGTTGGATTGGTTGGATGGGCACTTCTTTGAGCAGATTGAGTTTCTGGAGCATCACATTTGTGGGGTCAATTAAACGCTCAAAATGGCCAGAAAAAGAGAACTTTCATCTGAAACTCGACAGTCTATTCTTGTTCTTAGAAATGAAGGCTATTCCATGCGAGAAATTGCTAAGAAATTGAAGATTTCCTACACCGGTGTGTACTACTCCCTTCAGAGGACAGCACAAACAGGCTCTAACAGGTACTATTTAATGAAGATGCCAGTTGGGGACCTGTGAGGCGTCTGTTTCTCAAACTAGAGACTCTAATGTACTTATCTTCTTGCTCAGTTGTGCAACGCGGCCTCCCACTTCTTTTTCTACTCTGGTTAGAGCCTGTTTGTGCTGTCCTCTGAAGGGAGTAGTACACACCGGTGTAGGAAATCTTCAATTTCTTAGCAATTTCTCGCATGGAATAGCCTTCATTTCTAAGAACAAGAATAGACTGTCGAGTTTCAGATGAAAGTTCTCTTTTTCTGGCCATTTTGAGCGTTTAATTGACCCCACAAATGTGATGCTCCAGAAACTCAATCTGCTCAAAGAAGTGCCCATCCAACCAATCCAACTTGTGGGAGCTGCTTCTGGAAGCGTGGGGTGCAATTTCTCCAGATTACCTCAACAAATTAACAGCTAGAATGCCAAAGGTCTGCAATGCTGTAATTGCTGCAAATGGAGGATTCTTTGACGAAAGCAAAGTTTGATGTAAAAAAAATCTTATTTCAAATACAAATCATTATTTCTAACCTTGTCAATGTCTTGACTCTATTTTCTATTCATTTCACAACATATGGTGGTGAATAAGTGTGACTTTTCATGGAAAACACAAAATTGTTTGGGTGATCCCAAACTTTTGAACGGTAGTGTATATAATATAACTTGGTTCACAGCAGGTTTCAAGAAATTACACAGGTATTACAAGAGTACAGATAAAAGGTAAAGAGTACCGGGTTGCATCACTACAGATTGTAATTAAGAATTATTTTTCTTTGAGACAATCAATGAATGGACTCCATATGCTCAAGAATCTATTGGGTGCTTTAGAAGTGGAAGTGTATTCTCTCGATCTGTTTCATCCATCATCACGAGTTTAAATACTTGGGATTAACTGTCCAAAGTAACGGGGAGTGCAGGAGAGCGACATGGAAAGCTGTTACCGACAACCAAAAGACTGTGTTGGACCAAGTAACACTCCCATAGAGGGAATTTTACAGCGAATATTAGTCACAATGGAATTGTAGCAAAGCAGCAGGTGTATGTTGTGCCAGGGTTCGTGACTTCTTTGCTTGGCTTACCAGCGATACAAGACCTCTGCCTGCTCAGGCCTTGTGCAAGCTATCACAGCAGCTGAGATAAGTGACAAAGAACAATATCCCAGAGTTTTCACAGGCTTAGGTAAGCTAGAGGGAGAATACAAAATTAAATTAAAAGAAAATGCCACTCCCTTTGCCCTCACTGTGCCACGCTGTGTACCATTGCCCTTAAGAGGAAAAGTTCAAGAAGAGTTAAAAAGTATGGAGGAAATGGGCGTTATTTCTCCCATAGAGGAAGCTACAGAGTGGTGCTCAGGAATGGTCGTAGTACCAAACCCTAATGGAAAAATTAGAATATGTGTCGACCTAACCTGCCTGAATGAAAATGTGTGCAGGGAGGGACATATTCTTCCAACTGTTGATAAGACGCTAGCTAAGCTAGCTGGACCTAGGTGGAGCTAGGATTTTTTCCAAACTGGATGCCACTGCCGGTTTTTGGCAGGTGCCTTTGCACAAAGATTCAGCTCCACTCACCACCTTCATCACACCATTTGGCCGTTATTGTTTTAATCGGCTTCCCTTTGGAATATCATCCGTGCCAGAACACTTTCAGAAGTGTTTAACGTAGATGCTTGACGGCCTAGAAGGAACTTTGTGTCATGCAGATGACATGCTGGTGTTTGGTGCCACGCCCAAAGAGCATGATGACAGGGTGCATCAAGTGTTGCAAAGACTCCAGCAGCGGGGCCTAACTCTGAATGACAAATGTCAGTTCGCAATGAAGCAGGTCAAATTTCTCGGACATGTTGTCAGTTCAGAGGGCATACAAGCAGATCCGGAGAAGATTAGGGCAATTAGAGAGATGCCACCACCCAAAGATGTGGCCGACGTAAAACCCCTCATGGGGATGGTCAACTATGTGGGGAAATTCTCTCCTAACATCGCAGAGCTCACTGGGCCAATCAGAGAACTCCTGAAAGCAGAAAACATGTGGACATGGGGAGCAGCAGAGCAGTGTGCCTTTGAAAAGGTCAAAAATGAGCTCAGCTCATCTACTGTCCTTGCCCAGTACAGTCCAGAGAAACCGACCAGAGTGTCAGCAGACGCATCGTCTTACGGATTAGGAGGGGTCTTATCTCAGCTTCAAGAATCTGGAGACTGGAGGCCAGTGGCTTTCATATCTCATAGCATGACTGAAACAGAGCGCAGATATGCCCAAATTGAAAAGGAGGCCCTTGCTGTCACCTGGGCTTGCAAAAAATTTCTGACCTACCTCCTGGGCCTACACTTTGTGATGCGAACCAACAACAAACCGTTAATCAGTCTTCTCAGCTCAAGGCCGCTGGATGACGTCCTGCCTCGTCTAATGTGCTTCAGATTGAGACTTCTGCGTTTTTCCTACTCAATCGTACACGTACCAGGGAAAAATCTTATTGCAGCCGACGCTCTATCAAGAGCCTCACTCCAGCGTACTGCAACAGAGGAAGACCTTGCGCTTCAGAGCGACGTGACAGCTCAAATCAATGAGGTCATTCAGCAACTCCCAGCCTCACCTGAGAAGTTGCTACAAATAAGAAGAGCACAAGAAGAAGATCCAGTGTGTAAGCAGCTGTTCTCCCTGATCCACACAGGGTGGGAAAGAAGCAGTTCTGTGCCACAGTTAAAGCCTTTCTGGCAATACAGAAACGACCTGTTGATGGTGGATGGCCTGTTGATGAAAGAAAAGAGAATACTGATTCCAGCAAGCCTGCAACAGGACATCTTGGACAAAATTCACCAGGGTCACCAGGGAATGGTGAAATGCATCGCCAGGGCCCATGAAGCAGTGTGGTGGCCTGGGCTGACAAAACAGATCAGAGAAAAGGTACGTCAGTGTGAAATTTGTGCTAAAGAGAGTCAAAATGCCACAGAACCTCTGATGACCACACTCTTGCCATCACGCCCATGGGAACAGCTAGCAGCTGACTTATTTGAGTGGAAGAAGGGTCAGTATTTAGTAGTCCTTGATTACTATTCAAAATACATTGAGGTTGCCAATTTAACAAGGACTTCAGCAACAGCTGTGATTGTTAAAATAAAAGCCATCTTTAGCTGCCATGGGCTGCCGGATACACTCGTCGCAGACAACGGACCACAGTTTGCTACTGCAGAGTTCGCAGATTTTGCTAAAGATTACAACTTTCAACATGTTACCAGTAGCCCCCGTTACCCGCAAAGCAATGGGGAAGCTGAACGTGCGGTAAAGACTGTGAAATCCTTGTTGCAGAAGAGTGAGGACCCTCACAAAGCGCTTATCGTGTACAGAGCAACTCCTCTTGCCCATGGAGTATCAACGGCGCAGCTCCTGATGGGGCACAACATCCAAACACCCCTTCCGGTGTGCCCAAGCACTCTCAAACCAGCATGGCCAGACTTGAGAGCTTTTGAGTTGAAAGACCAGGAGCTTAAAAGACAACAGGCTGAAGGATACTACAGACGACATAGAGCACGAGAGACACCACCACTCCAGCCAGGTCAGAGAGTTTGGATACGGAATGTTCCACATACAGGAGTTGTCTCTGGATCAGCAGGGACACCACGTTCATACGTGTTCCAAACCTCAACAGGCAGTCTCAGAAGAAACCGTTCTCATTTGAGAGTAGTGCCTTCACTGTCTAGAACAGCGTTTCTCAAACCTCTCCTGGAGGACCACTTGTCCTGCATGTTTTAGATCTCTCCCTGCTCCAACACAGCTGATTCAAATGCTCAACTCGTTAGGAGCTCCCGAAGCTGCCTAATAACAAAACGGATCATTTAAATCAGCTGTGTTGGAGCAGGGAGAGATCTAAAACATGCAGGACAAGTGGTCCTCCAGGAGAGGTTTGAGAAATGCTGGTCTAGAAGCCAGCCGGACTCTGGACTACACACCAGAGTTGGCAGGGCAGTCAAGCCTGTTAAAAGACTGAATTTGTAGTTTAGTGTTGTGAGTATACATGGAGCAGAATAACCTCCATACCACAACAGAGAGGATCAGGTAGTCTACCCTACCTCTCAGTTAGGTTATGTACTTGTCTTGATATATTCATACGTCAAAAAATAATAATAAAGGAAAATGAGATGTGGAATGTGTGGCAAGAAATGTGTTGTGAAATGTGTGTCTAGATATGAGATGTGAAATGTGAAGTTCATTTAACCAGTTACATATGCTCACGTTTACAGAGATGTTTAAGGTGCCAGCTGTTCCCCTGCCTTGTTGGTAAAATCAGAATTAGGCTTTATTAACATATGATTTAAGTTTTCTGTAAAGATCCTGAAAGTATCAGTTTAAATGGGGAGATGTAGTGAGCAGATTTTGATATGTAATGAGCGCGCATGTGCGAGTGTTGAGACTTGAAGATATGCCTAGTAAATGGTCAACGTTATGCCTTGCTCTCCGGTCCATTCATTACTAATATAAGTACTATTAAGTACAAGACACAAGTATCTGAAGTTCATCTGCACAATACAAACAAATAAGTACAGTACATGCTTCTGTAACATAAGCAAAGTAAACAAGTTCTTCTAAACATCTAAGCATCTTTTGTCTTGTATGTATCAGCAGATGTGTGTGTAAGAGAGACATAAATAAAAGAAAGAGCATGTCTTTTTTGGTCAGTCAACTTGCAACAGAAGGCTAGTCCATATCTAAATAACACAAAATAATACAGCAATTCAGATAAAAGAAGACACACAACTAACCCAAAACCTCTGTGTCGGATGTTTGGCGTGTTCATTTCTGATTCCCTGCAGGAATAGAAATCCCTTGAAGTGGCATCTGTCTTGCACCCTGAGTGAAGTAACAGACTACAAGTTCAGGGAGACACACATGCTTAAAGAAGTGCTGTGCCTTTTTCAAAAGAGCACTCCAGAACTGTGGGTTCGGCGCAACACGCAATACAGTGCAGTCTTTCGAAGTCCACAAAACAAAGTAACAGTACTCTAGATCAGCCACAAACATTGTACAAAGTAGTATGGACTACCCTTCTCAAGCTGTAGCTCTCCATCCACTACTTCCAAACAGAAGTGTCTGTCACTGCATGCCTCCTTGACAGTGCTCTCATGGTGCTTGTATGGGCACTTTAACTCAATGCTGCCTCTTCTACAGCAGGTGCACTGCACCATCCCGTCTGGCAATGCCCCAACCTGAGGAAACTTCGGGTTTATGATGAAGTCACTTAGTCATCACTACATCACAGTGATGTTTCTCAGCCTGCACTCTATACTGTGTTCTTGCATTCTCCTCATTTTGTCTTCCCCATGCAGTAGCAGTACATTTGTTCAGAGGACCGCTGTTGAGATAACAAACTGATCTCACTGTAGACAGTGCAGGCTTGTCCAAGTCAGACACGAAGACTGAATGCATATTTGATGCAGTGATCCTTCCAGTGCGGAAGTGATGCCAAGATGAGGATTGGTGCTGCTTACTGGTCTGTCTTTCAATGAAGTGTGCCTGCTCAGGTGAAATGTCTACCTTACTTGCCAAGATTTTGCAGTGCAGGCTCAAGACAGAGAGTTCACTGCCATCCATTTTCTCATCATGGAGACAGCGCAGTGAATCTGGTGCTGAGAATGGCTGCACAGGGTCTGCAAATATGTCACAATAACTGGGCAAATTTGACAGAATTGCAGCTTTTGGAGATAATTTCTGCAGTTGTGCAAGATATGATGCCCACTGCTCCTGTGTAGCAATGCAGGTGTTTGATGAAGTCCTTAGGGCAGACGTGCTCTCTACCTCACCATCCAGGAGTCTATTGAGGGACTTTCTTTCTCTAAAAAATTATTTCTGATTTTTCCCTCCCAATTTAGTTGCCAATTGATCCCTATTTTGGTTCAAACACCCACCCTCGTACTGCATCTCTCCGGCCGGCACTCTCAAAGGAGAGGCCTCGCCACTTTCGTGACAAGGCAAATCCAGGCCGAACCACTGCTTTTTGCGACACACACAAAGACGCATTCATGTGATGAACACAAGCCGACTCCGCCCCCTCCCGAACACAGCGTTACCAATTATTGCTGTTTCATCGAGTCCGGCCATAGTCGGATCTGACAACCCCAGTCCCCAGTGGACAACCGCATCGACACAAAGCCAACGCTTAGACCGCTACACTACCGCGGACCTATTCAGAGATTTTCTTTTCGCTTTGACAGAGGTGAAGTCAATTATGTGTCCTCCCTCTGCTCCCACCTTTGTGATGTTGCTCGGTATCATCCAGTATGCAGGTTGGCCAGTCACTGTTTTGGTCTCCCTGCGGCTGACCACCGCCTCCAAATTGAACAGCATAGCTGGCACATGTGCGCATGTCTCAGCTATGCCAGCCATACATGTGCAGTGACCTGATGTTATAGCCCCGGATGAGTTGATGATGGCACATGGCTTGAGTGGTGTGTCACTCAGGCGTTGCGATTGCAAGACCTGTAGACAAGACAGGTAGACAGAGGACAAGATTAGCTCGTTTTTACCTCCTGGTTGACATTTGTCCATGTTCAAAATAAACAAAACAAACAAAACATAATCAGGCCCCGAAGATAGTATAACATGACTATATCATCATTATTACAGCCATGGGCATAATTTCCTGTGTGTCCCCCTTCTCCCCTTACTTTTTACAGTCTGAAAATCCTAACTTAGTCAGTGGTTGTGCTAGCTATTTTGCACAAATAGCTAGCTAGCTAACGTTACCTCAATCATCGAAAATGCTAGCCATCTGGTAGACGAAGTTAGTGCAAGCTAATGGTAGCGGACCTTATTTTAAAGGTAAGTCAGCTAGCCGGTAACGTTAGCTAGCTAGTGAATGTGGTCCTCAGTGTAGTAGACCAACAGCGCTACCTAGTGGTGGTTAAGCTAGGCTCTCATGAGTCCGCGGTGGCGTAGCGGTCTAAGCATCGGCTTGGTGTCGATGCAGTTGCCCACTGGGGACTGGGGTTCGCGCCCCGGTCTCGTCAGATCCGACTATGGCCGGACTCGATGAAGCAGCAATCATTGGCAACGCTGTCTTCGGGAGGGGGGCGGAGTCGGCTTGTGTTCGTCATGTGAATGCGTCTCTGTGTGTGTCGGAAAAACAGTGGTTCGGCTTGGATTCGCCTTGTCACGAAAGTAGGGAGGCGCTTTCCTTCGAGACTGCCGGCCGGAGAGATGCAGTTGGCGAACGCATGCAATACGAGGGTGGGTGTTTGAATTAAAATAGGGATCAATTGGCCACTAAATTGGGAGAAAAAAGGGAAAAATCAGAAATAAATGTATATATAAAAAAAAAAGCTAGGCTCTCATATACCCCGGAGGTTGACTGCTGCGACAGTCGGAGAGTTAGAATAAAGAGGACCAGACGTTGGGAACTGGTCTCCGGCTCAAATCACTGTTATGGATATATTAGCAGTATAAGATACATCCAGATAATATAGCGAATATATTACAGTGGCGACGAGGATGGGATACCTTTAATGTGAGAAGGTAATCCCAGTATTTAATAAAAGCGGACGAAGCAACGTGACGCTACAAGCTAGCTTACAGCCAGCTAGCAAGAGAAGACTAGCTAGCCAAGCCAAGAACAAGCATGGCGCATTTCATCGGCAATATTGCCGAATACAAGGAAGGTAAAGAGGACTTCGAGTCATACCTTGAAAGATTGGAGCAATGGATGATCGTTAATGAAGTGGAGGACGGTAAAAAGGCCAATGTTTTCCTGTCTGTGATAGGCGCAGAAGCCTATGGCCTACTAAAGAACCTCTGCATACCAGAAAAACCGAGTAGCCTCACGTATGCAGTACTGAGCGGGAAACTAGCATCCCATTATAAACCCAAGCCACTAATCATAGCTGAATGTTTTAGATTTCAGAAAAGAAACCAACTAGAAAATGAGTCAGTGTCTGATTATGTGGTTGCGTTAAAGCACCTGTCCACACATTGTGAATTCGGTCAGCATTTAAACGAAGCACTGAGAGACCGATTTGTTAGTGGTTTAAAGGTGGAGGCTATTCAGAGAAAGTTGCTCGCAGAATACAATCTGACTTTTGCAAAAGCATGTGAGCTGGCCTTATCTATGGAAATGGCGTCAAAGAATACGCTGGAGTTTGCCAGCAAACCAAGCGGAGCTGCAACTGTGAATAAGATAGACAAGAAGAGAACAAGCAAGGGTGCGTGGAGAAGCAAGTCGTCCACCAGCGAGTGGAAAAGCAAGCAACCTACCAGTGATAACTCTAGACCACAGAGAACAGAAACGCACCAACCCTGTTACCGATGTGGAGGTAACAACCATGCAGCTCAAGTATGTAGGTATAAAACCGAGACATGCCACAAGTGTTCCAAGGTAGGGCACATAGCAAGAATGTGTAAAACTAAAAATAGACAGGGACATACACAGTATGTGGCTGAAGACCACAGTCCAAGTGAGAGAGGAGATGGAAATGAGGATGAACTGTTTGGTGTATATCCGATGAATACAGTGTACTCCACAAATACAGTTGGTAATGGAAAAAAGGACATTAAGGTCAATATTAAGTTAGAAGGAAACCCTGTAGACATGCAGCTTGACACAGGAGCTGCGTAACCCTGGTATCTGAGATAGTGTACAAGGAACATCTCTCACACCTGCCACTGAAAGAAAGTAAAGTGCGTCTGTCAACCTTTTCCGGTGAGAACATTCCCTTGATGGGCCAAGTGACTGTCAATGCGAAATATGACAACCAGAGTGGAGATTTACCTCTTGTGATTGTGAAAGGTGACAGACCAGCCCTCTTTGGCCGTAACTGGCTGGCCAAATTTAAACTAAACTGGGCAAGCATATTCTCAGTTACACCAGCAGGGGGCAGTGATAACACAGATGTAGAGGCAGTGTTACAGCGACACAAAGCAGTATTTGCTGAGGAGCCTGGCACTGTTCGTGAATTTAAGGCAAATATCAAAGTGAAGCCAGATACAAAACCTGTCTTCAGAAAGGCAAGACCAGTGCCATACGCACTAAAAGACGCAGTTGAAAAAGAGCTAGATAGGCTGGAAAAAGCTGGTATTATCTCAAAGATAGACCATAGTCAGTGGGCTGCCCCGATAGTAGTTGTACCCAAATCAGACAAGTCAATTCGTATCTGTGGAGACTATAAAGTCACGGTTAATCAGAGTGTGGAAGATGAGACCTATCCACTACCGAACGCTGAGGATCTCTTCACCACACTGGCCGGGGGCACTCTCTTTAGCAAATTAGATCTCTCACATGCCTACCAACAGCTTGAGTTAGAGAAGGACTCAGAGAAGTATTTGACAATAAATACCCACAAAGGACTGTATGTTTATCACAGACTTTCATATGGAGTGTCGAGTGCACCTTCTATGTTCCAGAATGTGATGGACCAGATACTACAAGGCTTAAAGCATGTGACCTGCTTCCTCGATGACATACTAGTCACAGGCAGAACAAGAGAGGAGCCCCTGAGGAACCTAGATGAGGTTTTGAGCCGACTGGAGAGCTACGGGGTAAGAGTGAAAAGAGCAAAATGTGACTTCATGCAGGAGAAAGTAGAGTACCTGGGGCATCTGATAGATAAAGAGGGACTTCACCCCACTGAGACAAAGGTTGCCGCCATCATAAATGCACCCCAGCCCACAAACGTCACAGAGCTACGGTCATTCCTAGGACTGTTTAACTATTATGGCCGTTTCATGAATGATCTGTCGACCGTGTTGCAGCCACTACACCAACTCCTGAAGAAGGAAGTCGAATGGAAATGGACACCAGAGAGTGCAGCAGCATTCAAGGCTGCCAAAGAACAGTTAGTGAAAAGCTCAGTAGTAGTACACTACGACACGCAGAAACCACTGAGATTAGCTTGTGACGCATCCCCTTATGGGATAGGTGCGGTAATGTCACACATAATGGAAAATGGGGACGAGAAACCAATCGCCTTTGCGTCACGTACGTTGACAGAGGCAGAGAGTAAATATAGTCAGATAGAGAAGGAGGTGTTGGCCATAATATTTGGCGTGACCAAATTTCATAAATATCTCTATGGCCGCAAATTCAGTTTAATAACTGATCATAAACCCCTCCTTGCCATCTTAGGACCCAAGTCAGAAATCCCTACACTAGCCGCTTTGCGTATGCAGAGATGGGCACTGAGGCTTATGGCTTATGACTACAGTATAGAGTACAGAACGTCAGCGGACAATGCAAATGCGGATGCGTCATCTAGACTGCCGGGGAAAGAAAAGGACAACACAGCGGAGGAGAACAGCATTTTTTTTATTTCTCATTAGTAGATGAGCTACCCGGGCAGGCTACAGAGATTGCACAGAGCACTCTCAACGACCCAGTCCTATGCAAGGTACTGGAACTGACCCGGTCTGGATGGCCGAGTTACATCAACGATGACACACTGAAACCGTACTTCAACCGAATGAATGAACTGTCTGTGGAACAAGGATGCATTCTGTGGGGAATTCGAATTATCATCCCACCAGCACACAGAGAACGACTACTGTACGACCTACACCAAGGGCACCCCGGAGGGTGCAGGATGAAAAGTTTGGCGAGGGGCTATTTATGGTGGCCTCAGTTGGACAGTGATATCGAACGTGCAGTGCAGCAATGTGATGCTTGTCAGAGTGTGAGGAAACTACCAGCAGTAGCACCACTACACTGCTGGCAGTGGCCTACGAGAGTGTGGCAGAGGCTACATATTGACTTTGCAGAGAAGGATCAGCAACACTTCCTAGTGTTAGTAGACAGTCATTCAAAATGGCTTGAGGTAATCCCCATGGCAACAACTACCGCCGCCAAAACGATCAAAGTGCTGCGGAGCATCTTTTCGTCCTACGGTCTTCCTGAGGGGATTGTCTCGGACAACGGTCCACAATTCACCTCGCTGGAGTACAAAACATTCCTGAAAAGCAACGGCATTAAGCAGACCTTGGTGCCAGCTTACCATCCTGCTTCTAATGGTGCCGCAGAGAGAGCAGTCCAGACGGTGAAAGCTTCACTTCTGAAACAGCTGCTCGATGAGAAGAAACAAAACGTCACTATTACAGTGAAACACAGGCTCGCCAACTTCCTGTTGTCATATAGGACCACACCACACAGCGTTACAGGTTGCACACCAGCAGAACTGTTCCTCAAACGTCAGCCTAGGACCAGGTTCAGCCTGCTGAAGCCAGACCTCGCTCGAGTGGTGGGGGACAAACAACAAAAGCAGAAGGACTATCATGTCCAACCCGCCTCGAAGCTGAGACATCTGTCAGAGGGGGACTCAGTACTGATCTGAAACTTCCGTGGAGGAAAGGAGAGGTGGACGAAAGGGACAGTGGAAAAGAGACTCGGACCAGTCACCTACCTGGTGTGGAATGGAGTGAACCGACGTTCAGTCCACATTGACCATCTGCTGTTCGACCGACCCTCCAGTCCTCCTGAGGCATTTCAGTTTCAGGATGACCAGATGGGCATCAGCAACACCTACCCTGCAGTTGCGGATTTGGGGGGGAAAGGCACACCTGGAGCCGTAGGTGCTAGCCCGTACTCACCGGAGGTACACCCGTTCCAAGGATGCAGGCTCCGGAGAAGCTTGCAACACCCTTACAAGGTTCGGTGGGCAAGGCCGTGTCGCCTCCTCACCGAGCATCCACTTCCCCTGAGGTGGTTGAGCGCCGGTACCCTCAGAGAGAGAGGGCACCTCCAAAACGACGAATAAAAGAGTCCTGAGAGACTAAATTGTTCAACTCCTGTTCAGAAAAAAATGTGAAAAAGAGTTCCTGAGACTGATATGTAAATGGGCAAATGTGGGTCGAAGTGGGTTGTGTAACCAGTAATGACCAAGTAAAAGATGTTGAAAGTAATCTGCCATATCAGCATGTTTTAGAGTGATAATATTTTATTGGGGGAACTTCATAGTTTAAGGTGGAGGAGTGTAGTAGACCAACAGCGCTACCTAGTGGTGGTTAAGCTAGGCTCTCATATACCCCGGAGGTTGACTGCTGCGACAATCGGAGAGTTACAATAAAGAGGACCAGACGTTGGGAATTGGTCTCCGGCTCAAATCACTGTTATGGATATATTAGCAGTATAAGATACATCCAGATAATATAGCGAATGTATTACACTCAGCAACCCTAAACGAGCCCAAAAATGTTCTGAAAAAGTAAGATAATGACCCTCCCTCCCTAAAGTTTCGCCCTTGATAACACTTAGGGTTACCAACCGTTCCTTAAATAAGGAATCGTTACTATATATATATTAGCAGCTGATGAGTGTGAGACACACGAACCAGGCCTGTACTGCTATGCATTAAAATCTTTTTTTCCTGTATCCGTGTTGATATTCCACTCCTCATTAGTCGAGCACTCAACACCATTTACGGTTTCTGAAAAAAACGCTATATATATGTGTGTGTGTGTGTGTGCGTGCGTGCGTGCGTGCGGGTGGGTGGGGCGCGTGTGTGTGGTGTAAGGCACATTATATTTGTTATGCCCGCGCCGCCCCGTCCATCCAACTCCCCGTCCCTGTCCCGTTCCTTATTTCCATTTCAAGGAGTTGGCAACCCTAATAGCACCCTAAATGTGTAATACGTTTTTAATATCTTAGTTTTAATGAGAGGAAAATGGAAGTTAAGGCTACTATGCTAAGCACATGTTTCCTTGATTTAGAGCTAACGTTAGCTTACCTTTGCTATCAGGACTGTCGCAGTAATCCGGTCGAAATATAAACAATTCCTGCACCCAGCCATTGGTGAAATGTCCGTGGGCCTCAAGGGATTTGTAATTTCGGAACTGTTCACAGGTATAAGCACTTACACCGTAAACAAGATAGTTGGTGATATCAAGGTACGAGGTTGGAGGCAGCAATCGGGGTCAGCACTCCGCCGTTTTGCGGGCAGGTCGTATGGATCAATGTTGTTAATTGTCTGTGAATGTTCTCATTCATCCAGGTCATGGTTATCCAAAGGAGTTGAATCAAGTGCAACAAGTGCCTTTCTGACTAGACCAAGTTAGTCTAGCTTTGTCTAGTCAGAAAGGCACGAACTGAGGAAGCCTGTTGGATGAGAGGCGAAACGTCTTCACGGATATATACCAAGTCCAGTTGCACTTGATTCAACTCCTTTGGATAATGTTGTTAATTGACGACAATTTCTCCAAATAATGGTCCCTAGCATCCTTGCTAACTTTGTCTCGGTATGGTATCCTCTCTACTTTTTTTATGCTTCTCCATGGCTACTTTAAAAGTGATTTGATTTGCTGCTACCTGTCTCCGTGTTAGCTATTTCTACACCACTGGTAATACCAGGAAAATGGCGGTTGGGTGACGTCACAATCAACAAATATACGTAACTGTCAAAGACCGATCGCTCCAGCGTAAATTAACTGGAAAAGCTCTGGAAGCTTGCGCCTCACTTTCTGCCGCAGATAGCCTCGTGTATGAAAAACTCAAAAGTGCTATTCTGCGAGCATATGAGTTAGTGCCAGAGGCGTACCGACAGCGTTTCAGAGGTCTCGGGAAAAGCCAAAATCAGATGTACAATGACTTTGCGCGGGGAAAACGCCTTCTCTTCGAGCGATGGTGTTCGGCATGTAAGGCCCATGTTTTAGCGTCCTTAAAAGAGCTGGTGTTGTTGGGGGAATTTAAAAACTGTGTGGCTGACCGTATTGCCACTTATTTGAATGAACAGTGTCCACTCTGCATCAGGCTGCGGTGTTGGCGGACGAATTTGCGCTTCACACAAAAACATATTCGTGCAGCGTAATATTTCCTCCTCACGGAATGCTAATGTAAACTACTAATAAGACACGTTAGCCCCTAACTAACGGGTCTGACCCTTTAGCCGAGCGGTTAGTGATGTCGCCTTGTGGTGCAGTACACCCCGTTTCGAATCCCGCACCGGGCAAGAAAATAACCGGTTACATTGGTGGCAGCGGTGGGATCCGGAAGTGTGCAGATCCTCAGAAGTCTCTTCGGAGCGCGGGAAGAACAAAGCGCGAGGGCGCGCTTCCGGGGAGGGTGACGACTGTAAACTACTAATAAGACACGTTAGCCCCTAGCTAACGGGTCTGACCCTTTAGCCGAGCGGTTAGTGATGTCGCGTTGTGGTGCATTACACCCCGTATCGAATCCCACACCGGGCAAGAAAATAACCGGTTACACCAACTTGCGTGGCTTCATGTGTCACTACCCCTCCTCCAAAGCCTAAGGTGGAGAAACGGTGTTTCTTCTGCCATAAGCCGGGACATTTAGTTGCCGACTGTAAGGCCCTAAAACATAAGCAACAGAACAGCAGTCGAAGGTTGGTCTTGTCTCTGATGAGAACGAAAAGGGAGGATCTAAGCCAGCTCCAGAAGAAAGCCCAAACCCAGGTCTCTTTTACCCAGGTTCTTCAGCCTTCAGCAACCCCTGCCGCGCCATCCTCCCCCCCCCCCGCAGATGGCCACTGTGACTCCAGCCCAGCCCGATGATTTCTCCAAAACCAGCCCTGCAGGTACTCCAGAATATACCCAGGTCCTGAAGCAGGAAGTCTCTGAGCTTAAGGCTCATTGTAGGCACCTGAACAAGCAGCCAGAAGGCGCAAGATCCCTCAACACAGCTGCTCTAAAGAAGCAGGAGGTGGAAGTTGCACATCTCGAGTCTGCTGTCGCTGACATCACGCAGCACTGCCATGCAAAGCAGATTGAGGCAGAGGAGCTACGTTTGGAGCTGGCGAATCTGAGGAGGAATGCCCACTTGTATACAAACCTAGGTTTTTTTGGGGGGGCGGGGTGTTACAGCCCCAGTTCCATGTGTTGCGTGTGTGTGCAATTATTCTTACCCTGTTGTATACAAACCCAGGGTTTGTTTTTATGGGAGGGGGTGTTACGGCTCTAGTGCCGTATGTTGTATATCTGTGTAATTTTCCCTCTCCAGGTAATGCCCCGCCTTCTGTGGAACTGCTGGTTGAGCCCAGGTGATTCCAATTCCTCATCAGCTGGGTATATAACTTAAAGAGAGACGCCCTGCAGTGCCAGCGGGCGATTGTTGGCAACCAGAGAGCGAGAGCTTCTGTTAATGACCAATACCCCTTAAGAAGGAGGGTGAACCCTGTTGTTCTTGTTTCTTTCCTTTTGGTCTGATCTGAGTTTGTTTGTTGTCTAAGCCTGGTTAGTTAAGAGCCAGCGTCTTCAGTTGCCCTTTTTTGTTGTACTTATTGGCTTAGGGTTAGTTTTTGTTAATAAACCTGTTTGTTTTTACAGCTAGTTACGCCTCCCACCTTTGTTATTCCCCCGGGATACTGTTATTTTCTTTATTACTTCCCCTGGACCTTTCAACGTGGAACGTAAGTGTCACACACTGATGACATCATCCTGCGAGGCACATACAATGCTACAGCTAGCCAATGAAGGACACCAGGGCATTGTAAAGACAAAAACACTCCTCAGATCAAAGGTATGGTTTCCTAACATTGACCAGAACGCAGTGTTAAGAACTGTCTAGCATGCCAGGCCAATACACCCATAGCACAGTCAGAACCTCGGAGGATGTCCGAACTACCAGTAGCCCCCTGGCATAATGTCAGTGCAGATTTCTATGGCTCACTCCCTACTGGAGAATATTTATTGGCTATCGTAGACGAATACACACGCTAACCAATAGTTGAAATTGTGAGCTCCACTTCAGCCAACACAGCAATCCCAGCCATAGATGAAGTGTTCTCCATGTTTGGAATTCCGAGAAACCTAAAAACAATGGCCCTCCTTTCAGTAGTGGACAGTTCTCCAAGTTTGCTGGCCATCTAGGTTTACACCACCAGAAAATAACGCCCCTCTGGCCTCAAGGAAATGCAACAGCAGAACACTTCATGCGCATGCTTGGAAAAGCCGTCCACGTGGCAGAAACTCAGAGCATCCCATGGAAACAGAGACTCAACACGTTTCTCCGTGAGTACCGCTCCACACCACTGAAGCGTCACCTGCAGAACCGATGTTCCAACGCAAAATTCACACCAAGATCCCGATCACCACGACCATTGAAAGTGACATTGACCACAAAATCAGAGGACAAGACTGCTAAAGCGAAGACGAAGTCTGACTCAGACGAACGCCGTCATGCCAAGTCAAACCCACTCAACCCTGGCGACACTTTGCTTCACCAACAACCCAAGCACAACAAGCTCACCCCTTCCTACAACAGTGAGCCTTACACAGTGTCAAAGGCAGGGGTGCCGCCAGGGATTTTGCGCCCCTATAAAGAATATGGCTGGGCGCCCATTATTTAATTAATCAAATAATTATTCGTTTTCCTGACTTCTCTAAACTATAAACCCCTTTATCTACTCTCATCCCATGCTACCAGCTTGCCCAACAATTCCCTCATCAACAGCTTCTCCAATAAGGAACCCATCTTCTTCGTTTGACAAATGTACTATGTAAAGTGCTCTTAACTTTCCTTTTTCTATTATGGCACTGTGGTGACCCACATCTATATAACTAGAGACATTCACCTAAGAGGACAGTGTACCTTTAAGGGAAGAGGCAAGGGGTCAGATAATGCACTTCCGCTTCCGGTACACAGTTCAGTGTCGTTGTCGAACGTATGACATGCAAAAGTTGGAGCTAGTAAACTACCTCGACTACGTCTACTCTCACGTCTCCTGTCTCGTTGTTTTCCAACTCCACATTGGTGACCCCGACGTGATCGAACTACTAATACGAGTATATCTGACAACGACGACGCCGGTGCTAACAACATGGCTATTGCTAACGCTCGCATTTACACCGCTACTGTGAAGCTACCCGACTTTTGGCAGCATAATCCACGGCCGTGGTTTCAACATGTGGAAGCCCAGTTCCAGCTGAGAGGGACAACGCAGGATGCAACGCAGTACTTCCACGTAGTGGCGGCGTTAGACGCATCGACAACGGCGCGAGCAATGACACTGTTGGTAGCTCCGCCAGCTGCTGGCAAGTACGATGCTATAAAGACATTCCTCCTGAAACTATTTGAACTGTCGGAGCTGGAGAAGGTAGACCGTTTACTGTCCCTGAATGGCCTCGGCGACGGCAAACCGTCTGAGTTAATGGAAAAAATGCTGTCTGTGCTGGGATCGGCTGATCCGGCCTTTCTTTTCACACACATTTTTCTGAGGCAGCTCCCCGCACCTGTACGCACAGCACTGGCCAGTTCTCCTCTCGCCGCCTCCAAGGACTACCGTTCTCTGGCTGCTGAAGCAGACAGGGTTTTCCTGGCCAACCGGCAACAGTTTGTGCATGAATGTGGAGTTAGAAAATAACGAGACAGGAGACGTAAGAGTAGACGTAGTCGAGGTAGTTTACTAGCTCCAACTTTTGCATGTCATACGTTCGACAACGACACTGAACTATGTACCGGAAGCGGAAGTGCATTATCTGACCCCTCGCCTCTTCCCTTAAAGGTACACTGTCCTCTTAGGTGAATGTCTCTAGTTATATAGATGTGGGTCACCACAGCACCCTGATTTTTTTTCTAGAAAACATGATGCGCAGCAGAATGATAGCTTGCACAGAGCAGGTGGCTCGAACTCAACTGTCAGCGGAAAACTGAGACGTGGACTAAACCATTTAGGGGGAGGGAGGGTCGGGGTTCAAAACAGATGCTGTCAACCGGATTTCTTTTTTTCTTTTTTTTTTTTTTACAAACAAATCATTTCAATGTACGTTTTAAATCATTGTCATTTTAATAATAGTTCTGAAGAGTTTTTTAAAACTGATTTATTTTTCTTTTCTTTATTTTTGAGCACCATTGTGGCGCCCCCTCTAGTCTGGCGCCCTTAGTAGCTGCGATGTGGCCAAAAGAATGAGTTTAACAATATTGTAACGATCATGGATGAATAGACACGTTGGCCCTTGGCTAATGGGTCGAACCCTTTAGTCGACTGGTTAACGTTGTCGTCTGCGCTGCGGAATACACGAGCTCGCGTCCCGGCTGTGGCGGTACCCGGGCTGCCCCCCCCCCTAATTCGCCACATTGGTGTCAGAAGCGGGATGGTGAGACCGTGAGGCCATCGGAAGCGCGTGCTCCCAGGGAGTTGATATGCTTCCCGAAGGAGTAGGGTAGTGTAACATGCATAGATAAGTAGACACGTTAGCCCTTGGCTAATGAGTCGGACCCTTTAGTCGAGTGGTTTACGTAGTCGCTCGTGGTGCAGGAGATACGGGTTCGTGTCCCGGCTGTGGCGATTCCCTCCATCGGATGCGCTTCCCGAAAGAGGGGGGTGATGTAATGATCACGGATGGATACACACGTTGGCCCTTGGCTAACGGGTCGGATCCTTTATTCGACTGGTTAACGTTGTCGTTTGCGGTGCGGAATACACGAGTTTGCATCCCGGCTGTGACGGTGTGGCCGGGCTGCCCCCGAATTCGCTACAATATAAATGATAACTGTTATGTTTCAGACTGTTTAATTCAGTGCATTAATGGATTCATCTGAAGGACTCTAAAGTCTAAATGACTGTTCTGTCTTTAAAACCACTTACACTGTGAATGTATTTTAATGATTGTGAATGAGTGTGATGCTATTTGCACTAAGCACAACAATGAGTTTATTTGAACTTGAACTAAGACAATGTAGCATTTGAACTTTAAATTGTATGTTGAGTTGTGATTGAGAATTAATATTGCTATTGCAGATAGTAAGTGAATCAGTTATGTAAGACCTTATAACCTGTTTGTGAAGACAATGGTGTTAATCTTTTTTTTTAAAGGAGTGATGTAATGTTTACGGATATGTACAACAATACAGTGATTAATATTTACGACAGTGACGTACTGCCGTCATGTGCAGTCATAAATTACGTGATGCAGAACCCGCGAAATCAGTTAGTCAGACAGTAGTTCACAGTGCGGCTTTATGCGTTGAACCTGAGCTCCTCCAGTAAAGTTCCACGTTTGTTCAATAAGTTGTCTGCCTATTTGTATTACATACGAGAACATCGCAGGTGATTTTCAATATGTTATCATTTTTTTTTGGCAACCACCATGCCAACCATCAATGCCGATTGTTCCTCTGGTGTGTATAGCTTAAAGCAGTCTCTGAGCATCCAAAGAGTGCCAGTTCTGGATCAGGCGGAATGTCCCTCTCATAGGTCCCTTTCACACTTGAAAGTCCAAACCAAGGTCTGAACCAGAGTCTGGTTCTGGTGCTTTCACATCTGTTATTTTATAGTCATTAGGTTCAGGACTTTTGCTTTCATACCAGCGGACCTTGACTTGAACTTTTGGCTCGTTGTTGCCGCCAGGTGCGCTCGTTGTTGCCAGGCGCGCTCGCTGTTGCTAGGTGTTACTGTTTGTGTTTGTTTTATCACTTCCTATGATTGATCCGAAAGTCCGAACCTTTGATTTCACATTAGACATTCATGAACCTTGGTCTGAACCGAGACTACCTCCTGAGCTTGGACCAAAGACCGAGTCTTTGATCCCTGTACCCTGGTCCAAGAGGTTTCACACCTGGCAATCTGGTTCGGACTTTTCTGGAAAGTCTGAAAGTCCGGACTAAACAACATAAGTGTGAAAGGGCCCATAGACTCCGGAGAACCACTGGAATATTTCACACCAAAATTTGTGTAAGTGAGGACAGAGCCATAAAAGATGCGCGAGAGAACCCTCTTCAACTTTGCATCGATCACACAATGGAGAAACGGATGGGTAAATTTTATGTAGTTTGGTCTTTGAATAGTGGAGTCTATGAACACTGGTTTTTGATAGACGGTGGGCCTATGTGTTATTTTGGCTCTAACAGTATTTTTACTGAGTCGTTACCATCCTGTTCATTCATAAACTAATAACACTTTTTTTTTGTATTTGGCCAATTACCCCACACTTCCGAGCCGTCCTGGTCGCTGCTCCACCCCTCTGCCGATCCGGGGAGGGCTGCAGACTACCACATGTCTCCTCAGATACATGTGGAGTCGCCAGCCGCTTCTTTTCACCTGACAGTGAGGAGCTTCGCCAGGGGGACGTAACGCGTGGGAGGGTCACGCTATTCCCCCCGGTTCCCCCTCCCCCCCGAATAGGCGCCCCGACCGACCAGAGGAGGCGCTGGGGCAGCGATCAGGACACATACCCACGTCCGGCTTCCCATCCGCAGACACGGCCAATTGTGTCAGTTAGTCCATGGGCCAGACGATATTTCGGTACACTCAAGGTGGCAAAACTTACTTATAATTTTTGAAAGGATCCATGTCTGTAGATGATATTTTGGTATGATAACCATTCCTGAGTGGCAGCTATATCACAGTTATCAGCTCATGAAGTTAACCACCCGCTAAACTAAATTGCATTTTAGACGCTGGTGCATATCCTGGTTTAGCCTCATGGTCAGGACATTTTTCAGTGTTCTATAATATTGTCTTTGGTATCATTTTAAAGGGGACCTTCTTAGCTTTCATTCAAGCCCTGTTGTGGATATTTCTCACAAATATAGAGGTCACTTGAGCTCTTCAACCCGTCAATAACACACATCTTTCTGCAATTTTCGCCTAAACTATATACTTTCTTTTAGCCCTGTGGCATCTAGGAATATCAGGGACACAAAACACAAAAACTGGAATACTCACAGGACTGTAAAGATTCAGAAAATGTATAATATACCCATACTATTTCATTGTGTGAGGTGATTGTGAACCTTAAATGAGAACTAGACCAAAGCCAGTTAGGTCACAAACTGGTCTCTATACATTTGTTTAAATACACAATCAAAATACATGATAAAAAGGAATACCATAGTGAGGTAATGAACTATTTTAATATTTTAAACAACATTGACATTTACGTATACTTAGTCAATGATACATGTAATCCCATATCATTAGTGGGTATATGTAATGGTAATGGGTAGGGTAATGGGTATATGTGAATATGGTTACATTATTGTTATCAAGCTCTGGGTAACCAAGTCCAGAATCAACATCCTGTGCATCAATAGACTACTACCACAGTAATACCATCAGAATCATCACACTGTCATTCATCAAACTGCTCGTTTCTCTCATCATCTGACTCCCCAAGTTCAAAGTCCAGTTCTGGACCATCCTGCTGTTTTTGGTTACTGCAGGTCTGTAACCTGCACATGTCTGTGCATGGAAGTCCATTTGACAGGCACATGCAGCTTGGCATTTTGCATGAATGCACACACTTGCATGTTAGCATTTCCAAGCCCACATCTGGTGCAGGTGAGGAGCGCATCCAGTAAATGGCCAGCTTGCCTTCATCGTCTGTCCATCCATCCTCAGTAGGGCTTGGCACCACAGGGTTAGCCTGCAGACAGCACTTCCATATTGCTGCCTGATAGTTGGCTCGTTGAAATGCATAAAGAGACAGTCTCTACATGGTGGCAGCTGGCTGGACTCAACCTCTCCCCTTTTGGTGCAGAAGAGCTGGTAACGCAGTTTGTTCACCTCAGCAGTGCTGCTATTAGCAACATACATCCGACAGGTGAACTGCTCAATTTTCTGGAACAGCTCATCACTCACATTCCATGTCTGTCCCAGTTGACTAAAAGTCTCTTGGCAGGAAGTGTGCTTTCTCACTATCTTCAGGGCATTCAGCTTCCCTCGACCAGCGAATGCACTGACAGTGTCGCAGCCTATGAAGGCATGTAAGCCAATTAGGCTGTCACAGATGCTGTCTCCAAGTGAACTTGCCAGTTTGGTGATGTCGACAAACGGTGTGCGGTTTTGAGTCCCACACTTCTGGTAGATGGGACAGGTGATGTCCTTCTGGAAGCCAAGACAAAGCACCATGACATCAGTGTCCTCAGCTGTGATGATAACTGACTTTGAGCCCGCATTTGCTGCATGCAATGCATGCAGGAGCAGACGGGTGTCAGCTTCTTCATGTGTGGAGTGCAGTTCTGCTGCTACCTCACACCCATCTTCTGTCAACTTGTAGCAGGTTTCCTCACAGGTCATGTACAACACCTTGCCATGCAGCATAGCTCTGTATCGTGGGAGTTTCCACCCTTCCACCAGAAACTTGATGAGACTGGTCTTGTTGGAGGAACTGCACAGAAATTTTCTCCACTGCTGGACGTGGTGTCCCCCTGCAAGATTCTTGTACTGGAGAGTGATGTCTCCACCCCGGTTCAGTCGTTCAGCATCTTTGATCGAAGTCTGGATAGACATCAAAAACAACATCAATCCTCCCACTCTGTGCTCCCTCATGGAGGACCTGGGTCAAGGCTGACTCTGCCACCTGTGCAAAGGTTTTGTTGTTGCCATTCATTTTTTGGACCAGGCTCATCCCATCAATGATGGAAGTAGATGGGATTGGGATGTCTTCTGCAGGAGATACATTCTTTTCAAGCTCTCTGGCAAGTGCAGCCTTGTTTGTTTTTTGTAAGGACCCATCAGCATTTGCCAGTGCCCATGGTAGTGGGCCCAATGGGTAGGCAAGGACATCCTTCAGATTCACCTTCCTGCTTTCAGCCACCAGGATCATGTGACTGAAAAGGTTTCTATCTGCCTTCAGAACCACATCCTGTGCTTTCTTTCCATGAGCTTGTTTTGTGCTGACATTAGAGAATGTTTTCAGACTTTGCTTGGTCATCTTGTCGTGGAATTTCACAGGTGGTGGGTCTGCATCTAACCTCGTTTGCTGGAATGCTTGGTAGGCCTCTTCTCCTTTCTCAAGAGCTCTCAAGAGATCTATGGTCACATCAGGTGGAGCCATGTTGCCAGTGGAGAGGCTAACCAAATCAATCTCATCAGGGGACATAGGATTGAGCCAGTTATTCTCCATAAGGTCCATGAGAGACTGGACATCTGCTTCATCTCTCTTGATCCTTGGACTCTGTAGATCTGGATGAGACCATTTGCACCTGCCTTGACCTGTCAGGTCTCTCAGCTGTCTGAGGTACATGCTTCTATACTCAGCTGTGAGATAATATTTGGTCACAGCTCCTGGCTTCAAGCTGAATCCCTTTGTCCCTCCAGCTGTTTGGGTGTCTTTGTTCACCGTTTCTTCTATAGCTTGGTCAACAGGGATTCGGCCAAAGGGATTGGTGGAGCCCAGTTGGACTGAGAAGCCTCCTTCCATGAATTCTGTGTACACATCTGGGTGTGTGATGGGCAGCTCAGACATCTGGGCGTAGTAGTAGGGGAGGTAGCGTGCATAATTCATCCTGTCATAAGCAAAGCACCATGGGATCATTGCTCGAATGCTAGCCAAGTGTAGCATCCAGTCTCCCTCTCTGGATGCTCGGATGAGCCCCAACAAGATTTCAACCATGTCCAAATAGGACATCCAGAAGTTCGAGAGGCTGCCGTTTCCACCTCTAAGGAACTCACGGTAGACTTCAAATAGATCCATGATGCGTGTACAAGAGCTGTTCTCGAGGACCTCCTTCAAAGCATGTTGTGAGACTTCTTTCCCAAGGCTGTCAATGGTCTTCAGTGTCTCATTCAGGTGAACCATGTCATTCCTGTGAGTTTCTTCCAACCAGGACAGGAAACCATTCAAGGTCAGTCGCATGAGAGCCTCATACAGGAGCTTGTGTAGTCGCACTGCCCTGTTGTACTTGCGGCCATCCATAACACCAGCAATTGAGCCTTCTGCAATCATGCCAGACTCAATGCAGAGGTCTTTGAGTCCAGCATCTTGGAAACGCTTTCCTATTATTGCCAGCAGTGTGCAGATGGTGTGGAATACCCCAAGCCTAACGATGATATCATGGAACTTGTCATGGTGTTTCCATGTGATCTCGACAGCCTTCGCATACAGGGCTTGGTCAAAGACACAGACAATCTTCCTCAGGCCTAAGCACTGCATGATGCTCAGTGACTGGTTAAGCACCTCGTTGACAGTAGACATTTGTGTCGCTCGAGCATTGATGGTAGGCAGATAGCCTATATTGTCGGGGATGACCGTCATCTCTCCTCGAGTCAGGATGTTGAAGCCTGTCCAGCTGCTGACTGACTGTTCTTCTTGTTGTGACATGCGTGCTAGGACCCAAAGAAGGTTTTTCTCTCTGGCAAGCTTAGTATTGGCTGCAGTATCGGCATCTGACTTTTTGCTTTGTGGTGGCCCTACCCGTTGTCCAGCATTGTAAGTTGGTAACATTGGTGGGGGTCCATCAATGCTTCTCTTCTTTGTTTTGTGAACAGTGGGCATGGGTTGGACAGGAAGTGGGTTGACTGGCTTTGCTTGCACAGCAATCCCATGGACTCTGTGAGATGTTCCCTCACCACTGACAGTTTCTTCAAGACGGTCGATATTGTCCCAGGCTAAAGTTGTGAATATGCCAGGATGGATGTTAGCTGGAAGGGCAATGCCACTCCCTGATGATGAGAGTTTCTGGAGACACAGGGCAGTGTTGATCTCTTCCATCTGTGAATAGGACACTCTTTGACCAAGTCGGTTGAGGATGTTTATCAACTCTACATTTCCTGTCAACGATTTGACACTGAATGGCAGAACAATGTGCTTGGAAGGCTTGGTATTTCCACATGTCACTGCATATACTATGTCATGGCCAAATGACTGCAGAAGGCACTGCACTCTCTGGGATGCACGATCAGGATCATTTGAGCCTGTGAGTAGAGAGTACAGGAAGATAATGAGCGACTCTGGAATGGTAGGACATTCTGCTTCTGGTTTGACTTCAGGCGGCCAGGTTTGAGGAACATCTTGACTTTTAATGTCTGCTCTCAATTTGATGGCTGCTTTGGCTATAACATCTTGTGCACTGACACTTTTCAGGGTCTGCAGCTCCCTTTTGAGAGACTGATTTTCTTTGGCAAGTTCCCTCATGGACAAGTTATCGGGATAGAGGAGGAATTTTCCTTTCTCATCAGGGAATATCTGCAAGGCTCCAGCAAACTCACTCTCCAGGTTTCGCCTTATGTGCTTCTTGGTTGATTCCTTGACTTGGGCCATGCCTTGGGAGTTCATTGAAGCTACCAGTCTAGAAGAGAGATCAGTCATTGTCATCACTTGAGGATTGCCAAAAAGCTCCATCCTGATGAAGAGGAACAGCTCATTGTATGCCTTATTCACAGCAGCTTCATACTGGGCTGCAGCATCATCATCTTCATTGCTGGCAACCTCTCCTTTGGAAACCTCTTCTTTGGTGTAAAGTCTATAGCATGACCTGTGGTAGTGCCCTTCAGCTGCTACAAGGTCTCTACTCCCAATGGCAAGGATTCTGCTGTCCCTTTTCTTTGTGGCTGCACTCCTGATCTTTGCATCAGCTCGCAGTTCTCGACACTGCACCAGTACTTCTCTCGTATTCTGTCTCTTGGAATATTTGCTGTTTTTCTGACAAAATATGCACTCTGCATCATAAGTCCTAGATGTACTTGGAGCACGTCGAGCTACTCTCTTAGATTGTTTCTCTTCAGCAGAGACACAACTTTTCTTTTCTTTTGCAAGGAGGCCATCAAGAATTTGATTCATAGTGAAGATACTGCGACACTTTCTGTGGTAGTAGATTGCTGGAATCTGTCCCTCAGGAATGTCTTTTGCCAGTTTCAAAACTGGTGCATGATTTCGTATCTGAGCTGCCCTGAGCAGAGTTCTCCATGAGTCGACACTTTGTAGTGAAACCAGCTTATCTGTATCATCAGAACAGTGGATAATGCACTCCACCCGTGGGCGCTTTGGTATTGGGTAAAAACTTGCTTGTTCACCAGTGGCCATATTCAGTCAGTTTTCACCTGCCACATACAAACAAATACATGTAACTTAGGTGTATGAACACTACTAAAACAAAGTTTACTTTGCTTCACCAGCGTCATATTACCATTATTTATCTTACATAGCCACAAATAGATACATTACCTAGTTGCTATGCAACAGCTGTATTTTGTCCACATGAGGCCGCTAAAATCAACACAAGATGAAAGTTCCTCGTAGCCACTTTAACTAATCATATTAACATATACATTAAAAGAACATGCTAACATTATGGGAAATTAGCTTACATCTTCTCCAGAGTGAGACAAGAAGATAGATACCAGTTTCCTCTATATGTGTTTAGTAGAAAGCTATCTGGCTGCACGTTAGCCTAGCTTAGCACAATGAATGGAAGTACACAGTACTGGTTATCCTTGGTTGTTGGCCAACTAAGAACTGTCCCAGAGTTTAAGCTAGGCTAATCAGTACCAGGGGTGTTGAAATGCTATATTTGTAAAAATCTGGGCAAATACACAATCGTGAGAGGCACAGAAACAGGTTTCCTGAAAGAAAAATGAAATAGCTGCTCATTTGGAAAGGTTATCATGTATTATTTTACTTCTGTTAGTGTACCAAATAAAATGGCACCAGTGAGGTTGTGTCACCTTGGGTGATATCGATATCTGGTCTGACCCATGGACTAACTGGCTTTGGTCTAGTTAGTTTCTTAGTAATAATGCCCTTCTAATTTAAGGTTCACAATCACCTCACACAATGAAATAGTATGGGTATATTATACATTTTCTGAATCTTTACAGTCCTGTGAGTATTCCAGTTTTTGTGTTTTGTGTCCCTGATATTCCTAGATGCCACAGGGCTAAAAGAAAGTATATAGTTTAGGCGAACATTGCAGAAAGATGTGTGTTATTGACGGGTTGAAGAGCTCAAGTGACCTCTATATTTGTGAGAAATATCCACAACAGGGCTTGAATGAAAGCTAAGAAGGTCCCCTTTAAAATGATACCAAAGACAATATTATAGAACATTGAAAAATGTCCTGACCATGAGGCTAAACCAGGATATGCACCAGCGTCTAAAATGCAATTTACTTTAGGGGGTGGTTAACTTCATGAGCTGATAACTGTGATACAGCTGCCACTCAGGAATGGTTATCATACCAAAATATCATCTACAGACATGGATCCTTTCAAAAATTATAAGTAAGTTTTGCCACCTTGAGTGTACCGAAATAGGAAATTTTGGGCTCTGGCCCATGGACTAAGTAGGGACGCCCGACCAAGCCGGAGGTAACACGGGGATTCTAACCGCCGATCCCCGTGTTGGTAGGCAAGGGAATAGACCGCCACACCACCCGGATGCGTTTTTTTTTTGACAGGCAGTGTTATTTGGCTCACAGGCACAATAACAATAATTTCTTCCTTACATTATTTTTTTACTGAGTCTGTGCCATCCTGTTCATTCAGAAACTAATGGCCACCTTGGGCTTGCATACCTTTGACCAGGGATGGAATGTCAGGTGCGATGCTTGTGACAGCCACCCTAAAGTCCTGGCGTACATCGAGTCTGTTGTGGGCTGTTGTTTTTATTGTTACAATATAATAATAATAATAATCGTTGTGTTTATATAGCGCTTTTCTAGACACCTAAAGCGCTTCGCATTGAAGGGGGTAACTCCCCTCAACCACCACCAATGTGTAGCACCCACCTGGGTGATGCACGGCAGCCATTTTGAGCCAGAACGCTTACCGCACAATTACATGGAGGGATGATTAGGTGGCCAGATGGAGACAGCCAGGTTGGGAATTTTGCCAGGACACCGGGGAACCCCCTACTCTTTGCGATAAGTGCCTTGGGATCTTTAATGACCACAGTGAGTCAGGACCTCGATTTAACGTCTCATCAGTAGGACGGCATCTCCTAAGGCAGTGTCCCCGTCACTGCACTGGGGCACTGGGATTTGATATTTGTTGATTAGGACCACAGGGAATACTGCAGCAACCCATTTTCCCGGGATGTCTCCCATTCAAGTACTAGCCAAGCCCACACCTGCTTAGCTTCCGTCATTTGGCAGAGCCAGGGTACATGTTGGTATGGCTGCCGGCAATACAAGGGCACTGAAGGCTGTCTCACACAGATATGTAACGCTGAATGGGAGAATAACCCTTGTAACTGCGTGTTTGGACAGTCTGGGTGCAACAGCGTGTCCTCTGACTATCCAAAACGTTTTGTATCCGTTCTCCTGGAAATATTTCTTTGACACCCAGTCGGCTTGAAGGTCAGCAAGCTCGTCATAGCTGCAGCCCCACCCGTGCAGCGTGCAACAATGTTCTCGTAGGGCACATTGTTGGATGAGAGATAGCAGTCCACAGCCATAAAATATATCCTGGGCTGTTGTTGTTGTGGTTAGATTGGTAGACACAAGAATGTCCTATTTCAAGTCATCACCGCCAACATATTGAACATAAACGATGAGCACGAACCAGTGGCGCCCCCAAGGGGTGGCCACGGCCACCCTGATACTATCCCTGGCCCCCCCGCTGGCCCCCCCAGCCACGAGTCGCATATGCAGAATATGCTTCTGATTATGCATAATATGCTTCTATTTGATATTTTGCATTAGGTGCTGTTCATTGAAATCAATAATGTATATTTTTCTTAACTCTCATATTGACAGTTTTCCACTAGGCTATACAGTATACTACAACAGCATCACAGAATTCCCGAAATTCAGTCATGGCTTTTGGTTTTGATGTGCCACCCCAAGATTTTCAGTGGCCCCATTTGGCCACCCCTATGAAACATTTCTGGGGGCGCCACTGGCACGGACTCGTCTGACACTGTTGTCGTTTCATCCAACTGAATGGCAAAGGGAGCATCCCTGAGCTGCTCGTGCAGCTGGTTCTGACAGTCTCCAGCAATTTTATCAATTGTCCTCGACAGCGTTGTCAGAGTGGGGCGGTTTTCACTTTATCAACGGCGTGTTGGCTACACAGCCGCTCTACAATGTTCCGACAGGCGGGTTTGATAAGCTGCTGTCCAATAGTGTGTGGCCTTTTAGCCTTGGCAATAGCCAACACTCAACCGACGCCTCCGTGGCTCTGTGCAAATCACTGCCTGCTCGTTCAAACGCTTTTCTGATGTCGGCGGGTCTTCTTGATAGCGCCACCCGCTTTTTCCTCTCAAAAAATCCCCGACTTTCACCAAAAAGCCTCTTGATGTTTTGTCTCTTGGTGTCGTTTCATATTGCTTGGCTTCATGCTGTCATGAGCTAGTTTCTCACCACCCGTGACATATTCTGGCCGAGACTCGTCCTGTCCTTCCATAAAACCAAAGTTAAGGTAGCTCTCGAAATAAAGCCTTACTTTCTTTCTTGACACTGGGTCATCCGCACTTTTACGTTTCTCAGCCATGTTGTTTCATTCATAAAGTGCTGCTGCTGACTGCAGGAAAAAAACAAAGATGAGCTAACATTAGCTGCTAGCTGAGGAGCTACCTGACAACACTGCCCGCTCAGTTTGATAGCGCAGATTGACGGGTCACAGAGGTGTGGTTACTACCTGTAGCTCAACTACATCTTAGAAGGGGGGTGTATCTTTTTAAATATTTTTATATACAGACTTCTGTATAAAATAAATTATCCAGTAAGTGAGTTATTATGCTTTTATTTAACATGTGCACTTTGATAACCTCAAGAGCAGAAAAGCTTCGCACACCCCTGTGATCTTTGGCGCTCTCCTCAGAGCAGAGAAAGCCTCGCGCACCCCTGGGCTTTCAGGCGCCCCCCCAAGGGGTGCGCGGACCCCAGGTTGGGAACCACTGCGCTCTCTCTCTCTCTATATACACACACACACACACACACACACACATACACAGTTAAGGTCAAAATTATTAGCCCCCTTTATGAAATCAAACAAAACCCTCAACTTTTCCATGGAAATGACCATAACCACAAGTGTTTATAGTTTAATTGCTTCCAAAAAAACAAAGACAAAATCTCCACTAAGCTTGATTAAGATATTTACTGATGCGCTGAATTGAAACAAGAAAAAACAAAAATGACAAGGCCAAAATTATTAGCCCTCTGACAACTAATAGTCAATAGTGTAACCTTTCTGACTTACAACTGACAACCTCTTATGGTAGTTCCTAACTAGGTTGGGATCTTAGCCCATTCTTCCATGGCAAATTGTTCCAGCTCATCCAAACTGTGTGATTTTCGAGCATGGACATTAACCTTGAGCTCCCGCCACAGATTCTCAATAGGATTGAGATCTGGGCTCTGAGGGGGCCACTCCAGGACTTTGATTTTGGTGTCCTTCAAAAAGTTTTGGACCAACTTGGTTGTATGCTTCGGGTCACTGTCTTGCTGGGAGACCCAGCAGCAAACTAAAGCTAGACTGGCAGCAGATTCCTTTACATTATCCTTCAAAATGTCCACATAATCTTCTTTCTTCATGATCTCATGTACCCGAACAAGGTTCCCTGTGCCTGAAGCAGCAAAACAGCCCCACAGCATTATGCTGCCACCACCATGTTTAACTGTGGCAACTCTGTTTTTAGGTTGAAGGCCTCTCCCTTTTTTCGCCAAACAAAAGCAGCATCCATGTGCCCAAACAGCTCAAGTTTAGTCTCATCAGACCAAAGGACAGACTTCCAAAACTCATGCCTATGTTTCAAATGTTCACGGGCAAACTTCAGTCTGGCTTTGATGTGCTGCTGTGTGAGCAAAGGAGGTTTTTTTTGGACGATGACCTCAAAGCCCACCACGATGAAGAGCCCTCACAACAGTCTTCCTTGAAACATCAAGTCCAGAAGAGGCCAGTTCAGCAACAATCGTCTTGGCAGAGATCCGGGGATTGTTGTTGACATCTCTATTTTCCTCTCACAAGTTTTTTTTAAATCTTGCACTTGCAACCATGCCCAGGTTTGTTTTTAACAGAATTCGTCTCCTTGTGCTTTGCAATGATGCAGCTTACAGCTGTTCTAGACACTGTGAAACGTTTGGAAATGGCAGTATAGCCTTGCCCCTTAAGATGAGCATTCACTATCTTCTTTCTGAGTTCCAGACTGATTTCTTTACTTTTTGGCATGACGAAATTATTTCTTACCAAGAATTTAAGAGTAGTCCCTCTCAATCAAGTGCCACTAGCCCTGTTCATTGGAGTCCCTTAAGTAAAGTTCAATGCTGATTGATTGCTCGGGTGTGGTTTGAAAGCTGATTGATTGCTCAGGTGTGTTTTGAAAGCAAAAAAAAAAAAATCACATGGGGGGCTAATAATTTTGACCACCTCAATTTTCACTACATTTGGTAAAAAGCAAACCTGAAGATTTATTTTACATTCCAAAACGTACCAAATAGGGGCCTTAACATTGATGAATGTTTTACTATGTAAATTTTTATGAATGATGCAAACGTTGGGCAGAATTTTAGGGAAATGTTTCATAGTTCCTTGGGGGCTAACAATTTTGACCTTAACTGTACTTACATAAAAGAATGTGGGCTAAACCGTTCTGAAATGAAAAGACATGTAGGCAAAATTAAAGGACCTGCAGATCCAATGTTTCAGTTCCACAGACTAACAATCCACATGGTGAGAATGTACAGACTCCCCTGAACATGGGGTTGTCTTGTTATGCAGGAATATTTAAGCAAGGCCAGAATCAAGTTGGTCTTCAACCACCATTACCAAAATGCATATTCAGTGAATTGTTAAAAATACATATCATTAGATTTATTGCTAACATGTTTTATAAAACTAAGACCATCAAACATTTGGATTGGTTTATGTACACTCAAATGCTGATACACAAAAATATACAAGCCATATGGTTACAATAGGACAGGAGGGGACAACCTCCTTTTCTCTGCATGCTTACTTCACCATTACTCTACCCAAGAGGATTTCTATAACAAATCTGCAGTACTAATGGAGAAGGGTACAATGTCTATTGCCATGACACATTAGCAGAACCATTGTTTTGCACAACCATCCAGCAAATAAATAACAGGATTGTAACTTCTTTTTGATTAAACTTCAATCTGATGTTGTAGTGCCTATCTAGTGTCCGAGAGCCTCCTGTATCATAACTCCCTTAAATGTGCAGAAATTTGGTCGTTTCCACAATTTCTGGCAAAAGGGAATTTCACTCGGCAGAAAATCTTAAAACCATTTTCCTCTTAGGCTCATTTCTCTAACACATTTTAGTCTCTTTCTTCCCAGTTAGAGGAAAATTACATTACAAGTGTTGTCAGGACTTATAAAAATCCCAAAACATCTCTGCAACTAATATAAGGTCCTAAGTCATGATCTCTTAGGTAAAGTTTGGGACTATACCTATAATAACTTGGACTTCAGTTTTTGTATCCCATCTTACCTTTTCCCCCCATCTGTTCAATCATTCCAAATGAAATGTCCATAATGGCTCATGCTGAGTGGCAATTGAAAGTACTTTTGCTAGATGTGAGTCTGTTCCAGTCAGCTATGCTTATTTTTCTTCTTTTTTTTCTCCAGCCTTGTTTTTTATGATTTATGGATATGTGGCACTGTGTGGACATATGGTTTGGATTTGTCTGTGTATTATAATTCAAGTGAGCCAAGTATGTTTTTACAATACAATATAATTTATATTATATTATATGTTCATTTTTGGTGTATGATTTCTATAAACATATCCACATAATTCATGGATGTGTATGTTTCAGACCCAGCCCACTCTCTGTGTGTTTTCCAGGATTTCCTCATAAAGCCAGCTCTGGGTAAACTCTTGGCTCTTCTCCATCAGTTGGAACAGTCTCAGGTACTCTTCTGGTAACATTTCGCCTGTCAGTATGTCTTGCGGCATGCCCATCTCTGTTAATAATTTACTACCACTGTCTGGAGACCAGAGACTAGGGGAGCAAAGGAGTAAGAATGAGCAAAAAAGAAGAGCATAAGAGAAAAGAGAGAGGGGTAAGTGTTTGATGGAACAGGCTATGGTACTCATGGCCTGCACATGATCTGAACTGTGTGTACCTCTACATGTCCACCTCTGATAATACTTAAAAGTTACTCTCTGTAGACTAAACAGGGGCAAACAGATAATCCAATACACTGTCTTTAACACTACTATATGATTATGTTTTACGATATTTGAGTGGATAAAGGAAGAGAGAAATAAGTAATGGCTAAAGTGGAATAGCAGAAAAGAGGGGAGACAGAACAAGCCTCACCAGCTTGCTCTGTCTGTTTGAATGTTTCACTTACTTGAGCCTGTCAATGAGCTTGACTTGTCTCTTGGCCAGACATTGTTTGACCATTTGCAGTAGCGTGCCAGCATTAGCAGGTGTAAGGCCTGCTGAGAACAGATCCGCACGAGGCCGTAGACGCACAAGGCACAGGTGGTCATTAGGGAGCTACGAGGAGGATGAGGAGGCAGGGAAGGAGAGAAAGATGTGGTCTTAAATGTGCTATACAAATTGAGATCATATTCTTAATTGGGGTGTTCATAATTAATCGTTTAACCATTAACCGATAATACGATTTTTGACTGACTAATACTCAGTTAAAAGGTTGAAATAAAAAAAAAAGTAATTAAGAAAAATTTGCTGCATAGCAAAAGAAAAATAGTCTATACATATCAATCAACTCATGGGGGCGTGATGACACATGCAACCAACCACACATGCCTACAATCATATTTTGCTGTGCCTGAGAAAAATGAAGTGAACAAAAAGAAGTACTGAGTGGGACAATTTCGACCAAGAGGACGATGAGGTTATTTGTAAAATATCCAATGCAGTACTGAAATATAGCAGTACTACAAGCACAATGCAATACCACTTGCGAAGCAAACATCCACAAGCATCAGGTGATGGAGGACAACAAACTTTGGCCTCCATTTTAGCAGGGAGAAGATGTGATGCGCAGTAGTCTGACGCGATAACTCAGAATCTGTTCAATGGTGGAGAAAGACATTTTGCCCATCAGCGTGGTCTGTTGGGAGGGTTTTCAAGAGCTACTGGGCTATATCGAGCCTAAATACCAAATCCCATCAAGACTGACTATTATACGTCAAATTGAAGCCCGTTTTGCAGAGAAAAAAAACAAGTGCTTAAAACGCAACTTGCTAGCACTAAGTTTGTGGCTCTTAAGACTGAATGCTGGATGGCGCTCACAATGGAGAGCTACGTGACAGTTGCATGCCACTATATTGATGAGGACTGGCAGGTTAAATCGGCCATCCTATTAGAATGCCAGCTAGACACACGACTAACAATCTCACAGCTAAACTAATTTATGTGGTGGAGACTGTCTGAATGTGTCCGCGACAATGTACGTAACATCGTTGCTGCTAACTCTCCCGGATGGGTGAACTGGGATTCCGTTGCCTGTTTTGTGCATACACTGCAGCTGGTGATAAATGATGGATTTAACATGCATGCGCATTGGGTTATCGTTGCAGCTGGGCGGCTTGTCAGGCACTTCAACCACAGCACCCCTGCATGCAAGGCACTGGAGGCCAAACAAGAAAAAATGAAACTTCCGAAACACCAGCTCATCCAGTCATGCAAAAGTAGATGAAATTCGGTGTGGGACATGTTCGCAAGACTTCTTGAACAATGGTGGGCAGTAACAGCTGTTCTGTCCGACCGAACAGTAACAAAGCTAAAAAAACTGGTTCGAAACCCTGTGTTACCTCCGGCTTGGTCAGGTGTCCCTACAGACACAACTGGCCGTGTCTGCAGGTGGGAAGACGGATGTGGGTATGTGTCCTGGTAGCTGCACTAGCACCTCCTCTGGTCGGTCGGGGCGCCTGTTCAGGGGGGAGGGGGAACTGGGGGGGAATAGTGTGATCCTTTCACACGCTATGTCCCCCTGGCAAAACTCCCCTGTCAGGTGAAAAGAAGCGGCTGGCGACTCCACATGTATCGGAGGAGGCATGTGGTAGTTTGCAGACTTCCCCGGTGGAGCAGCAACTGGGATGCCTCAGAGAGCAGGGTGATTGGCCAGGTAAAACTGGGGAGAAAAAGGGGGAACCCCCCCCAAAAACAAAGCTAACAAAGCTAGTAACAAAAATGCGACAAGTTTTCGTTTTGTTCATCTGTTGGTTGTTTTTGATAATTAATTAGCCAGAAGATTCAATGTGTGTTTTCATTTTGTTAATCTGTTTAAACATTAGAACGTCTGGCTACTAACTCTTTATTCTAATAAATTATAAAATATTTTTCTACATGGGATATCTAGGCTATTATGCCGATTATACAGCGCACTTGGCACCGGAGTGTGTGTGTTTTCCTTTTGTTAATCTGTTTTTGTTCTTTAGAAAGTCTGGCTCCTAATTCGAATGTATTTAAACATTTATTTAAGTTAAATATTTTTCATGTAAGCCTGTTAGTGTATTTTAGTCAGTCGGTTTTATTTCGTTCACAGCAGCGCTGCAGGTGTGTGACGATGTTCTCACGTTGTTGTTGTTGTTGTTGCTGCTATTTACACAAGTAAAAATCAACCCCTTCATATGAAAAAAAAAATTTGTTGTACAGCTTTTTTTTTTATTTCACAGACACTCGTCCATTGTAAATAGTACTTTATAATCTCGTCAGTTAATGAGCGTCGGTTATCGGTCAGGAAAAAAAAATTCAAAATAAGCATCCCTGATTCTTAACATACAGTTTCCGGTCTCCCTTACCCTGCCCTTTGGAATAATTGCAGCCTTTTTTGAAGATGACACAAATGACCCCCAAGGCTCCTGGAGAAGAAAAAAAAGAGTCAACTCTTTACAATGTTGATTTAAGTTTTGAGTAAGTACTGTGTAAGAAGCACCCTGGCCTCAAATAATGTATTGTTTCTTATAGTCAGTGGCGCCCCCAAGGGGTGGCCACGGCCACCCTGATACTATCCCTGGCCCCCCCGCTGGCCCCCCCAGCCACGAGTCGCATATGCAGAATATTTTACATTAGGTGCTGTTCATTTCAATAATGTATATTTTTCTTAACTCTCATATTGACAGTTTTCAACTAGCCTATACAGTATACTACAACAGCATCATAGAATTCCCTAAATTCAGTCATGGCTTTTGGTTTTGGTGTGCCACCTCAAGATTTTCAGTGGCCCCTTTTGGCCACCGCTATGAAAAATTTCTGGGGGCGCCACTGCTTATAGTCCATTAGGCTTCCCCTTTTAGCCAATAAACATCTATTAAATGAATGGCGAAAAAAAAAACCCTCCCTATTTACCTTGTGCAGTAGTTTGATATCACAGGCCATCTGCCAAAGGACACAAAAGGCTCTATAGAACATCTTGTTACCAGGACGAGACATGAGTTTCTGATGGAGAAATATTGTAAAAAATAATAATATTGTAAAAAATATTGTAAATATTGAAGAGAGATGAGTTAACATACACAGATTAACCAGTCAATTTATTATTATATCAGATGTTATAATTGTATATGCTCAGAAATCTACAGATTCTACAAGTGATGCGATCACTGCATGTTCTTACGACGGGTCTGGCAAACGTGAGGATAAATAGTTAAGATAGCAGTTAAGATTATTTGACAGACACCTGTAGTAACAAAAAAGATGGATTGGAAATGTTTCCAAATTGGACTGTAAAGAGTACAAAGAGTAAAAGAGGCATCTCCCAAACTCTTATCTACAGCACTGTTGGTAAATATGTTTGGAGCAAACATAAACACTGACACCCATACTTCCCTTTTCTCAGTCTTACCAGGTATTCCCCTTCGCTCATGAAGAGGTTGAGCTCTACCCGACCATATCTATAGACAGACAGTTGTTCAAACAGATTGTAGACCATCTTAAGCAGCATGGCTCGCTCATTACGCACCGGCATGATCCCCACCACCTTCATTGTGATGTCTGCAGTCACTCACACCAATGTGCATACACAAACAAAGGCAGACATGCACACACACACACACACACACACACACACACACACACACACACACATAGTTAGTAGCCTAAACAGTTAACCAAAGGCTCAATCACCTATTACAGTTTCACATTGTGCATTTTACTAAATATTGCAATCACGATTATTAGTCTCAGTTTCAGGACATAAAATTACTTTTGTTACACATTTGCACCCACCATAACACAATGCCTATCAATTCTTTTCACTTTACTCACTGCCACCTTTTACCAAGGACGTTCTATGTCAAGCTGCTCTCTTGTCTTTCCCTCCTGTTTACTTCTGACTTCCTTTCGTTTTGGCCACATGTTGCACACTCAAAGTTTGCAACTGGTAAGGTGTAATGAAAGCACTTGATTTAACAGACAGGGACTTTCATATTAATATATAATTCAAACTATTTAATACCACCAAATTACACAACTGTTTACAGTGGAAACATAAAAAAGTATATAATGATTTTGTTGCTGAAGGCGGCAGGAGTTTCATGTTACTGTGTGTGCATGGGAAAACAGGATGGTGTTATAGGTAGGAGTGGGTTATATGAACTTACCACAATTTGCACAATTCAGGAGCGTTAAGTTCATGTTTCTCTTGACAGCATTTGCTTTTGGTTTTCAAATTGAGGATTTCTCTCAAATAACTTGGCCAGAAGTGTGAATCATTCCCCTTGGCTGTTCGACATTTCCCCAATGATAAACTTGAACAAGTTGTTGAGCAAGATATTTTTTATCTTTTTTAGATATACATATATTTTTATTGTATCTTTTATGTCTATTTGTTTCTGTTTTTCTTGTTTCTATTTTCTTATCTTGTTAGTTTTTAGTTATTAGAGCATGAGTGTCTGTAATAGAACCCAATTTCCCCTCGGGGATGAATAAAGTATTCTGATTCTGATTTTCATTTCAGCAAATTCTTTTGGGTACTCACCGCTGAACAAATCTTTTTGCAAATTTTACAGATGAGGGTGCAATGAATATTGTCAAATTAGACAAATCAAAAACCAGCTCCAAGTAAGGGAATGGGAACCTTTTTCCACCCCTATCCCCCAAAAAAATTAAAACAACCTTCAACCACCTTGTCAGCCATACTCTACTCAGGATTGTTGAGAGTAATTACTATACTCATGTGGTAGAGACCTGAGATTTCAACAGCAGAAAAAAGAAAATCAATCATAGACAACGTATGAATAATCAAATTTTTACCTCCTTTCATCAGTATCATACATGGCCGTTTTGTAATTACATTACTGTGTCACACAGACTTAATATGTTTTAAGCATATTACATACATTAGGAACCTGTGAAATTAATGTTATTTTTAAATGATGAAAAGAACTGTATTAAGAAAGGTATTTCCTCTCATTTAAACCAGTTTAGGAAGATCATGTTGGGGTTGGAATGCAAGAATGGAAATGTTAAAATATTGATTTTGGTCAGACTGAACCAACTGGTAAACATTTCATTTTTAAGCCCTGGTGTGTGTGAGTGTGTGTGTGTGTGCGTGTGTGTGTTGTTCTTTTTTACCATCCGTCCAGCTAGCCTCTGATATGCCCAGGTCAGCGAAGAGCTTGTCAGTGAACATGGCGGGGGGTCTAATGGGCCCAGTGCCGAAAGGATCCAGTTTGAAAAAGTCACAGTGGACTGTTTCTAGTCGACCATCAACACAACCCTTCAACTCCTACAACAAGGGAAAACACATTTATTCAATTACAACCAATGCACACAAAAATCAATATTTTAAAAATGGACAACTGGCTGACAGCCCAAACAACTGTTAACGTCTTTGAGGATGAAAAGCACACATTTACAATACAGCAATAGTTTTATTTGATTTGCCGTAGCTATCATAATAGACAAAAACTCTTCTGGTTTGCCCTATCCCTAGGATTAGGATGGTAAGGATTTCGTGACGTGTTCAAGTATATTTCAGCAGTTGCTGAAACAGGGTCTGGACTATTGTCATTCAGTTCAAATAACTGTAGGGTTAGTTACATTATATGATGATCTCAAAATCTTCTCTGTCCAAAATGTGTATTGGACAGAGAAGATAGATGGTTTGAAAGAGGGGTAAAGGAAGCCATCTATGTGAAACTGGAAAAACCATCCCTCAACAGAGGAGGAGGTCTGCGACACCACCTATCTCCCATTTACAATCCCGTCCTTTCATCTCCACCCAGGAGACTCAAGAAGCCTAGCCTCCAAAAACAACAGTCGGTCACTAATGGCTCCAACGACTCTCATGACCACTGAATAAGGAAGTCGTAAACTAACACCCCCAACGACCGCCGCTGCTAAATAAATGCAAATCAATAGCTCTGATGGCGACGGGCGCGGCTGGACATCAGAGCACAGGAGAGCCACTCATATCTATGGCTCTGTTAGCGACGGGCGTTGGTAAACATCGGAACACAAAGAACCATGGACATCTATAGCTCTGACAATGACTCCTAGAGGATAAATTCTGAGTCTCATCACCAGCCAGTCAGACTAGCTTAGTCTAGTCAGAAAGGCACGAACTGATGAAGCCTCTTGGATGAGAGGCGAAATGTTTTCACGGATATATACCAAGTCCAGTTGCACTTGATTCAACTCCTTTGGATATTAGCACTAGTGTTTGTGAATTGGACCTTTTTTGCAAAAAGGCTCATTTGCATAGAAAGGGGCCAATTTAGTGACAAACGTATGCATATTACCCAATTTAAATATGTGCAAATAGCACCGGAGCACCAATACGCTATTTGCTTGGCAGGTCAGTTAGGTGTGCATTTCACTCTTTGCAGGTGCTTTGAGAATTACATGGTTTCCTTTTGTGTTATTTCTGCAGGTTTAGCAGCCATAAATGCCGCACAATCCTTTTGTGAATTCGCCACCGAGCGTTTTGTCAGAGTGATGGTTATTTGGGGTCCTTTAACTGTGTGCTCTCCCTCATGCCTCTCGGTAGACCAATCATGTAACTTCAGTGACGTTGTTGGTCACCTGATCAGCGGCCCCATCATGTAAACATGGTCACTCAGTTGGTCTCTCTAAACATGATCACTCAGTCAGTCACGCTAACGTGGCCGCTCAGTGAGTCAGGGACATTCGCATTTGTAGGGCCGGCCCGCTGGCTGTTCCAACCAAAAAGGCAATATTAAAAGAAATGCTATCGCTGGCATGAGGTACTGGATGCTGTCATGTCTAAGTAATAGAAAGGGTTGCACAACTTCACAGGGTGTTCTTTCCAGTATCTTGCAACCTAACCTTGGCAAGGAAATAAAAGATATAAAATAAATGATACTGTGATCAGAACTGTCAATTGGAAGAAAGTCTAGAAAAATCTCAATGGTTTGTTCAAATTGCTCTACCCCTACAGTCTCACTGGTCACTAGGCCACCTTACCACTAAATACCAACTGGCATTCTGTATTGTGACCATATGTATGACTGATAGTGCACCTAGTGTCATCATTATTACACTGTCATCATTATTAAAGTACCAAAGTCAACAGAAAAGAAAATGCTTTTAGATATTGCACTATCTTGCCTTTTTTTTTTGGATCAAGTATAAATAACAGGAAAATAAACAATAAAGGCAGTTACCCATCCTCAGCACTGGGGTATTACCTGCATATCATTAAAAAAGGACTTATCCGCCTCTAGAGCTACCACTCTTTGAGCTCCAGCATTCAGCAGTGTCCGAGTCAGCACCCCAGGGCCTGAGAAAAAACAATTTATAAGAGCACCCAGTGTGTGATTTACATGAGTAAAGACCAATACCTTCTTGCAAACAGTAACCATATACACAATCAAACAACAACAACAATGAACAAAACTTTATAAAACTGAGGCAAATGGATGAGTGGGATATGGACCAGCAGTCCTGTGTTAGGCTTATTACTAATTGACTCAGGACAGATAAACTGGTTTGAAACCCCAAATGAAGACGCACCAGAGCCAGGGAGAGAACTCTGCAGGTCTGTCCCCAAAGCTCTCTCCCTGGCTCTGGTGCATCTTCATTTGGGGAATGGAACCACTTTATCAGTCCTGAGTCCACAATGTGTCAATGCACTGCACTCTGTACTCCAAAAGTACATTGGTATTCCCAAGGGAGTGCAGCTCAAGGAAGTGTGGGTTTGAGGATAAAGGTTTCCCCCGCTACTGAGGGCTTACATTTTCCTGCTATTGCCCCTCAACAAAACGCTGCAGAGTTGTCAGGGTAAATTCTGGCATTGGTATGTACTTTAAGGCATGGTTGACCACTTTTGTCAGAAAGCAGGACTATATATTTACATCTATTTTTATTTTATGATCATGCGTGTGCAGATGTGCCTAGCACAAATCAAACACTCTACAAGGAAGCCGATGTCAACTGTGTTGAGCAATCTTGTTTTATGAATTACCCAAGCAAAAAAAAAAAAAAAAAACCAAGACAGAACACTAAGGGTGAATATGGGCATAGTTTGATTATATCTTTCCACTGTATCCATTTTCAGTTGCCTGATCTTGACTTTTAAGACTTCCAAACACAAGCTTGTGAGCTTGTCCACGTTCAGAGGTGGCCTGGCTGATCCTATCAAAAGGTGAGCTCAATGCAACTTCTAAGCATTCAGACTTGTCAGTTAATGCAGCCTGGTGAGATCAGACATGCCAAGATTGGAAGTATAACCAAGGCCTCAGATTTACTCATCATATACTCTCTTATTCTACACACAAGAAAACAAAATCCCATACACAACCTCCCACCTCTCTATTTCAGACTGTATTCAACAATTTATGCACACACCTGGGTTACATTCAAAGATAATAGTCTTGGTATCATCTAGGTCAGGTCCTAGGTGTTGAGTTACTATTTCAGCCAGGGCTGGGTCTACAACGAAGTATCTGAAGCTTTTACATGTCTTAGCTCGGCGGATGTTTTCTTCTACTTCCCCAATGTCCAGGAAGTCATATCGGCATAGAGGACGACACTGGCCCTAGTGTGTGTATGTGTGTGTGTGTGTGAGAAAGAGAGAGAGAGAAAGAGAGAGAGGGAGAGAGAGAGAGGTTTAAACGTGTTAAGTTTTAGAAACCCAGTTTATAGCTTTGCAGCACTGCCCCAAACATACACACAAAAATTTATTGGTAAGCATGCCTTTCATGTTTTTAAAAAAAACTAGCAAAGCTTATGTTGTGGAACATGAATGAGATCATGAAAACCATAGAAAGGCAAGTAGCCAATGCATATAGCCATGGTGCACAGGTTTCTGTGGTCTATTAAATAAATTACAGAACCCAGCCACTGACGATGCACAAACCAGTGCATTCTTAGTGCCGGTCCCAAGCCTGGATAAATGGCAAGGGTTGCGTCAGGTAGGGCAGCCGGCGTAAAATCTTTGTCAAATCAAATGTGCGGATCATAAATCAGATTTCCATACCAGATCAGCCAAGGCCCGGGTTACCAACGACCGCCACCGGTACTGTTAACCAGCAGGGTGCCGGTGGAAACTATGCTACTGTTGGGCGAAGGAGAAGGAAAGGGGGAAGGCAAGTCCAGAGGCAGCGGGAGAGGAGGAAGGGTAGGAGTGTGGAAGTGAGAGTCAGAACTTTGAATGTTGGCACTATGACTGGTAAAGGGAGAGAGCTGGCTGATATGATGGAGAGAAGAAAGGTGGGTATACTGTGTGTGCAAAACACCAGGTGGAAGGGGAGTAAGCCAGGAGCATCGGAGGGGGGTTCAAACTCTTCTACCATGGTGCAAATGGGAGGAGAAATGGGGTGGGATAATTCTGAAGGAAGAGTATGTCAAGAGTGTTCTGGAGGTTAAGGGAGGGTCAGACAGAGTAATGAGTATGAAGCTGGAAATCGAAGGTGTATTGATGAATGTTATCGGCACATATGCCCCTCAAGTTAGGTGTGAGATGGAAGAGAAAGAATTCTGGAGTGAATTGGATGAAGTGGTGGAGAGAGTAGTGACTGGAGCGACTTCAATGGGCATGTTGGTGAAGGGAACAGAGGTGATGAGGAAGTGATTGGTAGGCATGGTGTCAAGGAGAGAAATGTAGAAGGACAGATGGTGGTGGATTTTGCGAAAAGGATGAAAATGGCTGTGGTGAATACATATTTCAAGAAGAGGGAGGAACACAGGGTGACGTATAAGAGTGGAGGAAAGTGCATACAGGTGGACTATATGCAGAAGGCACAATCTGAAAGGGATTGGAGACTGCAAGGTGGTGACGGGAGAATGTAGCTAGGCAGCATCGGATCGTGGTCTGTAGGATGACTTTGGAGACCAAGAAGAGGAAGAGAGTGAAGGCAGAGCCAAGTATCAAATGATTGAAGTTGAAGAAGGAAGACTGTTGTGTGGAGTTCAGGGATGTGTTAAGACAGGCACTGGGTGGTAGTGAAGAGTTGCCAGATGGCTGGGCAACCACTGCAGAAATAGTGAGGGAGACAGCTAGGAAGGTACTTGGTGTGTCATCAGGACAGAGAAAGGAAGACAAGGAGACTTGGCGGTGGAATAAGGCAGTACAGCCAAGTATACAGAGGAAGAGGTTGGCAAAGAAGTGGGACAGTCAGAGAGATGAAGTCAGTAGACAAGAGTACAAGGAGATGCACCATAAAGCGAAGAGAGAGGTGGCAAAGGCAAAGGAAAAGGCGCATGGTGAGTTGTATGAGAGGTTAGATACTAAGGAAGGAGAAAGGGACTTTTACCGATTGGCTAGACAGAGGGACCGAGCTGGGAAGGATATGCAGCAGGTAAGGGCAATCAGGGACAGAAATGGAAATGTGCTGAAAAGTGAGGAAAGTGTGTTGAGAAGATGGAAGGAGTACTTTGAGGGGCTGATGAATGAAGAAAACGAGAGAGCGAGAGAAGGTTGGATGATGTTGGGATAGTGAATCAGGAAGTGCGGTGGATTAGCAAGGAGGAAGTGAGGGCAGCTATGAAGAGGTTGAAGAGTGGAAAGGCAGTTGGTCCAGATGACACACCTATGGAGGCATGGAGATGTTTAGGAGAGATGGCAGTGGAGTTTTTAACTAGATTGTTTAACATAACCTTGGAAAGCGAGAGGATGCCTGAGGAGTGGAGAAGTATACTGGTACCGATTTTCAAGAATAAGGGCGATGTGCAGAACTGTAGCAACTACAGAGGTATGAAGTTGATCAGCCACAGCATGAAGATATGGGAAAGAGTAATAGAAGCTAGGTTAAGAGGAGAAGTGACAATTAGCGAGCAGCAGTATGGTTTCATGCCACAAAAGAGCACTACAGATGTGATGTTTGCCTTGAGAATGTTGATTGAGAAGTATAGAGAAGGCCAGAAGGAGTTACATTGTATCTTCGTGGATTTAGAGAAAGCATATGACAGGGTGCCGAGAGAGGAGGTGTGGTATTGTATGAGGAAGTCGGGAGTTGCAGAGAAGTATGTAACAGTTGTGCAGGGTATGCATGAGGGAAGTGTGACAGCGGTGAGGTGTGAGGTTGGAATGACAGATAGGTTCAAGGTGGAGGTGGGATTACATCAAGGATCGGCTCTGAGCCCTTTCTTGTTTGCAATGGTGACGGACAGGTTGACGGGCGAGATCAGGCAGGAGTCTCTCTGAATTATGATGTTTGCGGATGACATTGTAATCTGTAGTGAGAGTAGGGTGCAGGTAAAGGAGAGCCTGGAGAGGTGGAGGTATGCCCTGGAGAGAAGAGGAATGAAAGTCAGTAGGAGCAAGACGGAATAAATATGTGTGAATGAGAGGGAGGATAGTGGAATGGTGAGGATGCAAGGAGTAGAGGTGACGAAGGCGTACGAGTTTAAATACTTTGGGTCGACTGTCCAAAGTAACGGGGAGTGCAGAATAGAGATGAAGGGTGCAGGCAGGGTGGAGTGGGTGGAGAAGAGTGTTAGGAGTGATTTGCTACAGAAGGGTACCAGCAAGAGTTAAGGGGAAGGTTTACAAGATGGTTGTGAGACCAGCTATGTTATATGGTTTGGAAACCGTGGCAATGACAAAACGAAAGGAGGTGGAGCTGGAGGTGGCAGAGTTGAAGAGGCTAAGATTTTCATTGGGAGTGATGAAGAACGGACAGGATTAGGAACACGTATATTAGAGGGACAGCTCAGGTTGGATGGGTTGGAGTCAAAGTAAGAGAAGCAAGCTTGAGATGGCTTGGACATGTGTGGAGGAGAGATACTGGGTATTTTGGGAGAAGGACACTGAATATGAAGCTGCCAGGGCAGAGGAAAAGAGGAAGGCCAAAGAGGAGGTTTATGAATGTGGTGAGAGAGGACATGCAAGGTGGCTGGTGTGACAGAGGAAGGTGCAGAAGACAGGAAGAAATGGAAACAGATGATCCGCTGTGGCGACCCCTGACGGGAGCAGCCGAAAGTAGTAGTGGTAGTAGATTAAATAAATTAAAGACAATGTGGAGTAGTAACAAATATTTAATTTGTAAACTAGAGACAGTGTGTATAAAAATAAAACGTAGCCCACCTGTACAGCCGATAAGTTTCTGTGTGTGTGTGCAGAGGAAGGCGAGGTCCTCTCAGCACTGTGCTGCTGAGATGAAGGGCCAATTGTGGGCCAACCGGGATCCATTGTTAAAGAGTCTAGACTATAGGCCCTTCTTTGGAGCATGGATACAACAGGAACACAGAGCCCACAGGGTCCCACTGGACCATAAACCGCATGGTGCACACAGAATCTACTGCTGCGAGTATGGCAGGAAACAGAGCGCAGTGCAAATGTAACCAGTTTGGACATTTGAGTTGACATGATGTGTGGATGGGGGGTACTGATGAGAAAGTGCTAGAGGGGGAGGGAAGGTTTCCGTCTAAAAAAAAAGACAGCAAAAAAGAAACAATTATTAAAATGAAAAACAAGTGAACAATTAACAGAAAATATAAATGGACAAAAATATATTCAAATGAACACTGCTGTCCAATTTCAATTTGTTCCAAGAAATGATTACGGTCGTGACAATTCAGATGCATATCTCGCAGCTGTACTGCCTATAAAAAGGTATAACAAGGAGCAAAAAAAAAAAATGCTGTCGATTGTAAGCCATCGCCATATTAATATTACAGTTCCTGTACAGTAGTTTCCCGTGAAAGACATAGTACGTAGTAGCAGAGTTGTAAAAACCAGGTCCAGAAAGTAAAAGTTCAAACCATGTACTTGCTCCACTCATGCATTACACCAGCAGATTCTAGTCAACACCACTCCTCAACGAGGTAGGGAAAACTAGCTAATGAAATCAGCTGGTTTAGTAACATGGTTGAAGCAAATACACGGTTTGGACATTTACTTTCTGGACCTAGTTTTTACAACTCTGCGTAGTAGTAATTCTGGCATTTGGTATTATAGGCTTCATTTCAATGGCAAAATAGTTTAGTTAGTACTCTTTCGCCAATATAAAATATCTGCACATACTTGTTTTCAAGTAAAGGCTTTGCAGAGTTAAATGTGATATTTGCCAAGTTATTAGTCAGGTGGCCGTCTGAAAATGCTAATGCTAACATTATCTAACCCTAGATTTTTACCATGCGCAACCTACTCCGTTTCGTTTCATGACTGAATAGTGGCTCACCTTGTCTCTTTCTCCTTTATCTCACAATTTAACGCCAGTAATCATCAAAGGTATAATTGTGAATTCCTGTTCGTAACGGAAACTCTGACATTGACCACGCTCTATCTTGACCCTCGGCAAGTTGATTCGAAGCTCTCGTGTTGATGGTTTGGTCGGCTCATTTGGGTTGCGTCAATATCATGCGACTGAGAATGGATGATTGACAACCAGTTGAACCCAATGAAAATCTCCAAATTGTGCAGTAACGCCTATTTCATGTGATTACATTTTTGCGGAAGTAATCTTAAACCTGCTTCCGGATACTAAAAAAAACCCAAACAAAACAACTCTATCACAAGCAAAACAATAATCAGTTTCAAAGGAATATTTAAATTAGATATCATCTGTAATGTATGTTAAGCCTATGTGGATATTTGCTTATTGCTGAGAAACTCCATGTCGTTCACGTGGGTGTTTTGCATATTATTATAATTATGCTACGGAAGTAGCCAAAGGGAGCTGTTTAAAACGCACCTCGCCTGTTAGCGCAGTTGTCATTCAACGTGAACGTCGCCCTGCGGAGTAACACACAAAGCTCATATACACCTGTTATAGCCGGCTGTCACAATGGCGAGTGTTGCAACATCTACCAGCAGGCCATACCACATCGTTATTTTTGGAGCCTCGGGTTTTACAGGACAGTTTGTAGTCGAAGAGGTGGCCCGAACTGTGTCCGAGGGTCCGAAGGGAAGCCTTAAATGGGCCGTGGCAGGCAGGAGCAAGGAAAAACTGGAAAAAGTTCTGGAGCAGGCCGCCGGAGCTCTCGGTATGTACTTTAACCTGTATTTCCATTAAAGCTTAATTATAAAGGTGTACATTTTTAGCTATCTCTATCGGGTAACTGCCTATCCAGGGAATTTCAATCAGCGAAGTGCGCAGTTCACCCAACCTTCAAATATCTAACATTTCTAAGACAAGAGGCAATTGGCTGACCCTTGGGGGAAAACCCGTTTATTTATCTTTTCTAGACAACACTTTTACCCTTTTCTCAAATTTCCAGGGTATCACAAGAGATGCGTATTGTAATAATAACTCATATAGCTTGTGCACACAGAACCAAGAAAATAAATCCCTTTCACCCGTAAGAAAGGTGACTTAAACAAGTTTATGTTTTAAACCTTATTATTTCAAGTTGTTCCATTGTCGCTATGCAACACTCAAAACATGGAAAATGAAGTGCGTCATCAGTGGGTTTAGTTTAAATCCAGGGAACGTGTTCTGGGATATTTGCAAAAGACAGTTTCCAAAACACGACATGTGTCTACTGTCCCTCTCTCTTTGGCTTTCTCTTCAGAGAGAGCACAACAGGTGATCGAACAAATCTGTCCTGTTGTGACATGAGGCATGCGTATTAGTCCTATCAGTCAGAACTTGAAGAATAACATCAGCATCCAGGATTCTTCTGCCTTTCTATTGTAGTTACCAGGAACTTAACTAGTATAACTCTTGTATGGCCATGAAATACATCTGTGACGTTTTCGTCAAAGATTATCTGGTTTTACCAAAAGTAGCTTGGTTTCAAGAGTCAATAATATACTGCCCTATCAACTTTACAGTTTTTTGCCTTTGCCTCACTCATTGCCCATAGACACATTCTGTTACAGTGGAAAAGCCCAAATCCACCTTCCACTACCTCCTGGTTAAAGGATTTAATGTAATTTCTCCCATTAGACAAGTTGAAGTGTTCTTTAAGAGGCTCAACTGCTAAGTTCTACAAAAAATGGCAGCCTGTTATCTCATATGTAAATTCTCTTACCTCTCTGGACCCCAACTGATTATCAATGAATCCATTCCTTGGGTGGACATCCTGAGCATCCTTTTTATTGTACTGACCTCCCTACTTTATTTTATTTCATTTGATCAACTCCCTGTGTGTGTGTGTGTGTGTGTGTGGGCGCGCGCGCGTGTACACACGTGTGTCGTATTTACTTATTCAGTTCTGTATGTGCATTATTTTTTTTCTTCTTCCTTGTTTTCTTTAAGAATTTGGGATGGGTGGGGGGTTGGAACAAGGTGTTGTAGTTCTCTGTTCTAACACACCGAAAGAAGGGAAAATGTTGTGAAACACTGATTTGTTCTTGTGTCTAACACTAGTTTTCAATAAAAAATGTAAAACAAAAAACTTTAGTTGATTTGGAATTCGTTTTGGTGTGCTCAAAGAAAACAACAGTAAACATATAACCACACAGTACATTTAAGGAGTGTCCACAAAAACCTACTGTTATATTTAGTACACAGTTAATGCAACCATATGGCCCATGCCCTTAAAGTGACAAATTAAAGTGCATGTGCTTAAGGAGACTATACTTGTACAGTCGGTGAAGCATTTAGGATGCGGATTGCTTCAGAGTAAGGGCTATTGTGGAAGTGAGATGTACTGGTCTTGATACTGTGGAGTCTTTTACCCAAAGAGATATGATTGAATAGGTGGTTGGCCGGGTTTGAAGAGTCCTTTTAAAGTTTTAAAACCTTTCCGTTGATTGCAGATCTGGTATAATTCAGAAATGGTAGGGAGTTCACAACCAATTATTTTTTAAGCTGTGCACATGACTATGTCCAACAGTTTTTTCTCGTGGGCCATACCATACAGTTATTTAGAAAGTGAGCACGCTTTCTATTACACCTCTGTGGAATTGTTAACATTCTGTAACCGGTTATTTTCTTGCCCGGTGCGGGATTCGATACGTGGTGTACTGCACCACATGGCGACATCACTAACCGCTCGACTAAAGGGTTAGACCCGTTAGCTAGGGGCTAACGTGTTTTATTAGTAGTTTACAGTCGTCACCCTCTCCCGGAAGCGCGCCCTCGCGCTTTGTTCTTCCCGCGCTCCGAAGAGACTTCTGAGGATCTGCACGCTTCCGGATCCCACCGCTGCCACCAATGTAACCGGTTATTTTCTTGCCCGGTGCGGGATTCGATACGGGTGTACTGCACCACATGGCGACATCACTAACCGCTCGACTAAAGGGTCAGACCCGTTAGCTAGGGGCTAACGTGTCTTAATAGTAGTTTACAATTGCAACCCTTGACACTCCTAAGCTGCTTTAGAAAGAATAGTCTTCTGGATGTTGGTGAAGTTGTCTTCCCATTTCAGGGGAGAGGAAATTGTAGTCTCCAGTGCCCTACACCCACCTCTGATGAAGTAGACTTTTTTTGGGGGGGGGGTCATTAACATAATAACGGCGTTATCCAGATTGGCTTGCGTTATTGCTGCCTCTGGTCCCTCCCTCGACAGAAACGGATAGAATCAGCCAGGCCACCTCCCGAGGTGGACAAGCTCAGAAGCTGGTGTTTGCTGGGCTGTTCATGTCGAGAGCAGCTTCAAGTAGCAAACATAGATGTCAAATAGTCACTGTCTACCAAAACTCAAGTTGTCCCATGCCGACTTCAGGGTGGCGCTCGACTGCGATGCACTCGTAGCTCAGTAGCTCGTCCTTAACAACTCCTAAACTCCTTTTTTCAGTTACTCTTTCGACCAACATTGATAACACATCACAGCATAATGTCTCAAGGAAAGCCCAGGGGCAAACGGGAAGGCGAGAGTATGTCGCCGTTAAAGAAAAAGCCTATGGTTACGATGCCAAAGGAAGAGCTGGACGACGCCATAGACCACTGCACTTCCGCGTTCGAACGTTAGAGCGGGGGGAGCTAGAGGGGGATAGAAGCCGGCAAGTTTGAACACGGTTTAAATGGCTAACTATGTCGCTACGTTGGCTGCTGCGGACAAGAACCGATATTTGCGAAAATTCGCAGTATCGGTGGCCAGTGTCCTTTCAATCGAACCGGGAAATGGGTTAATAACCCCACTCATGCATTACACCCTGAAATGATAAAAGGCAAACATTAAATCACACATCATGACCTAGAGCAGCCATGGGGAAAAGACATAGGAACTAGGCTACATTTTCAACAAATGTTTGCATTTTATTCAATTATTACTTTTTACTGGATTACACATGACTGCATACAATGATGCATGATATACTGCTCAATAAGGATGACAATAATAATGTGATAACAATGTTTGCATTTTAACTGGGTAAGGGAGACCGGGGTAGTTACCCCTTGTTTCTAGGAAAGATAAACAAAATTGAGCATGTGACCAAATATTCAGGGGGGAGGGACCATTTTATGATTTTTAATGGATAAAAATACATATGGGTTTGAAGAATGTGATCCCATTCAGACAGGTTTAGCTAACTGTGGAATTCCATATAGCCACGGCTCAACCTGACATTACCAGTGATGAAGTGCAGACCGTAGACGTAAACATGTTTGCTGTCAGGATCCCAAAGTTGTCCATCCTTGTCTTTCCTTCTGATCGCCTGGAGCCATTTCAATCGTTTTTCTCCCTCCTTCTGCCTTTTAAGCAATACAAAAAAAGGAATATTTGGGTTGGTTTCTTGTTAACAGTACAGTCCACCACACAGCAACTTTTGGGCATCGTAGCTATGGCTAGGCTGCGTATCTAATACAGTGCGGCTTGGCGGCTTGGGTTTTCTATCCCCCTCTCCTGGCGTCCTGTTGTCAAGGTACCCCGAAGTGTTCCGGTGGTCTATAGCTAACGCTGTTAAAACCGTGTTGCTAGAGCAGCTGTGACCTCAACACGTTAATCCAGTCGGCAGTGAAATAAGCGATCAACAGTGTCCTCATCCCACAGTTAACAGAACTAACGCGTCAAATTCAACATATCAAAGATGTGTGAATATGTGTGAAATGGTCAAAGACCTCGAGTTAAGGTGACCAGATTTCTCAAATCAAATCCGGGGACATTTCCAGTTTTGAGGTTAAAAAAATCAAATGTTATCACGATGAAATAAAAAAACTGGGACAATTACAGTTTCATTTATTTTGACCAATGTATACACATTTAAACAAGAATACTCAGTCATGTATGTATGTTTTCTGCATTTTAATCTAACGTTACAATGTTATGTTTCATATTTAAAAAAAGAATCATGAAAATCGGATTTGAGGTTTTTGAGTTATGGACCCTCAATGTAATCTCTACTCATCATTGTAGTCATTGAGAAAACCAGTCCAGATTACATCATCTGGACTGGTTTGACAGGGTTACATTGACAATGTTTACAAAGCCTACTCATATAATTTAAACATTCAATCCAAATAGCCTTAAGATAGTATAGCATGACAGTGCCCCTTTAAAAAAATCACACACAATATGGTCATGTATTATACACATACATAGAACACACAATATTCTTTTCTGTTTGCTCTTCCACTTATCTTGTCAGGAGAGCCAGTCAGTGGTCCTGGTAGTCTGTAATGGATAAGAGTAGAAGAGAACATGAGCACAAAACTGAGAGAATAGGGATTTGAAATGTACCATTAACTAATTTAACCATGTAACAGCATCAGAAAGACTAAACAACAACATAATGCAACTGTATTAAAATAAAAATAGCCCACATGCTATAACTAGCACTGATAAAATCCACTCATCAGAGGAACATATTCACAGCTTTTGTATAGAAATGCATTAAGGATCAGGTCATGTTTCTCCTTCTGCCTCTCTCTCTCTCTCTCTCTCTCTCTCTCTCTCTCTCTCTCTCTCTCTCTCTCTCTCTCTCTCTCTCTCTCTCTCTCTCTCTCTCTCTCCCTTACCTAATGTGCATATTTCTCTGAAGAATGTATCTTCTTCAGGATGGCTTTGTTGCTGGCTAGCATCTCCATGATCTCCTGACAAGAGGTCGATGTTGTTCTTCACTATTAGCATGGCCTTGATGGTCTCAACGGTGAATCTATTTCTGCTGTCTGTCCAAATGTCATTCATGAGGGAGAACACCCTCTCTACTGGTGCGTTACTCCCAGGTAGGCACAGGACAACAGATACACATCTGGCCAGGTTAGTGTGTGGGATTTTGTTTGCTTTAAAGTGAGAGAACACTGTGCCCCATCTCTGAAAGAGAGGTGTCTCATCTTTTCTCCAGTCTTCAAGTACCCCCCTTTCAAGAATTCATGCAGAGCAGAGACCTCGTCAAATAGTGTATCCTCATCGATGTGGACACTGGGGCACTTTTCTTTCAGTCTTGTGGCGGCCTTCTCAATCTCCTCACGCTGAGGTGTCTTTTTTAAAAGTAGACAGTTTAAGTCTGAGAGAGAGTCTGCGTGCTTTCCCCAAGCCTATATGTAGTTGACAGCGGTGGTGAAGAATGACCGGGATGTGGTTAGAAAGGTGTCTCTCGTCATTGCTCCATTTTCTTCAAGCTCCCTTAGGAGTCCTCTGACCAGAACTGGGATGAAGTTGTCGTCATGTCGTGCTGTCAATTTTGCCTCTAGGTTTCTCAGAATTGCAGCAGACTCCACAGCACAGCGGCCCTGGCCTTCAAGCATCTTGATTGTGTCACTGAACATGGTCAGGTTTCCATGGGCAAAGGCCAGCCATAGCTCAGTCAGTGGATCTTCAAACATCCTTCGCAGGACAACAGGGCATTTCTCTTCAGAGAGAAAAAAGGATTTCAGTGGTGCATACATTTTCAGCACTCTTTCTAGTGCAGGGAGCATAGACAGCCAGCGAACATTGCTGTGCCCTGATATGTTGTGGTACTCCAAGCCAACAAACTCACAAAAGCTCTTCAGTCTTTCTACTCGAATGGTAACGTTACGGTAACGTTAGCCTACTTTTGAGTCGCTATTTCCAATGTAACTTTAATTACTGTGTGCCAGTGTGTGGCCACTCCTAGCTTATGTTACACTGTTTGTGCTACACTGACTAGCTGAGGGATGTCGAGGGTGAGGGGATGAGGGATGTTGGCACTAACGTTAATTGTTAGCTGAGGGATGTCATGGTTCATGTATGCTAACGGTTAGCCCAACTCATAGTCCCACACAAAATAAAGTTCTTCACACACGTACTTACCGTATAACGCAGTAAATCCAGCCAGGACCAGGTCCCCGAAAATCCTCAAGCCTTGGATCAGTGACAATATAGAAGCCATGGCACGAATGACGAGAGCTCTTCTTTTGATTTCCGCGCGCTCTCTGCTCGCTCGGGCTTCATAGTAGCCTAACAACAGCAGTGCATCGGCAGCAGTGCGACCACCAGCTACCGGTCTCGCGCATAGAGATTAGTAGAGATGACGTCTATCTATCTGGTCTCGCGTAGCTTGCTCCGCCTCCAAACAGTGTGAGGCCGCCGGCCGGTTAGCATCTGTGCTAACTCTGCTGTAAAGTATGTGGGCCTTCTCTATGCGGATAACCCGTTCGCCCAATGACGGCATCCACTTCGGAAAGTTTTTTGCTCAGAAAACCAATGGCGTCCGACCCTTCCTCACCTTCCTTCAGCCCGACCAGTCTCACGTTGGACCTCCGGCTATGGTCCTCGATCTGAGTGATCTTTGATGTGAGTTCCCCCACTTGATGCCAAAGAGCATTAGCTTGTTGCTTGTGTAGCGTAGCTCAATCAAGCCCGCTACGACATCTCTGACCGCTCGGCTAAAGGGATCGACCCCACCGGCCGACCGGCCAGTGAGTATCTTGTTGTTTACACTTGCTAGCTCTCATCGTAGTCTGCCCCGCGTCAAACTTAGCCGTGTTGCTCCGGTTAACTTTGTGAGAGGACTCGAGGTAGGGTGACCAGACGTCCCCGATTTCCGGGGACAGTCCCCGTTTTGGATGTCCTGTCCCCGGCTAAAGTTGTCCCCGGAAATGTCCCCGATTTCAGCATTTTATGTATGGTATACGTCTTGATGCGCGCAGACTAGAACACAGAACAACGGTGTGTTAATGTTTAGATAATAATAACAAAGACACAACGTAGTCTCTCACCCTTTGCCTACTGTTTGATATTCAAACTGCTGGACTACTCTGATCGTCAAGCCATTTTGAAGGGCGCTAGAGCTCAGCCCGTTAAGTATAACAAGCAAACCTTGCCGTTCTTCCCGGATTACAGCAGAGAAACGATGAGCAAACGGAAGGAGTCCGCCCCGGTCCACAAGAGGAGGATTTCGTTTGGGCTCCAGCCGTTCTTGCTTTACCCGGCCCAGCTAAACATCATCTATCGTGGGCACACTATCAACTTTGGGACGCCACACGAAGCCGAGAAGTTTCTTCAAAATACCTTTCAACCTCCACCAGCCCTGCAAAACCAAGAAATGGCCGCTTTGTTCCTGGAGCCGGACAACGGCGACAACATGGACGCCTCGTCACCGCCACCGTGAGTCAATGTTGCCCACAGCTAAACGATCTTGGGACAGTATGCTTTACACTGTGTCTACCTGCTAATTTAGCTATTCAACAGTGGCGGGACTTGGACTGACGTTGGTATTGTTCACTCTTTAGGTCTGTTTATTCCTCACATTATTCCTCAGACAGGGTTGTCCGCTTTCCCCTCTGCTCTTCGCCTTGTCCCTAGAACCCCTGGCTCAGTCCATCAGAGAGTGACACAATATCTCCTATAACCACAGACCAATCTAGACGTTATATTTCCTTATATGTAGATGATTGTCTTCTTTTCATGTCTAATTTTTGGACATCACTACTGCAGGTTCTAAAACTCTTTGTTCTATTTAAAGGGATGACAGGATATAAAATCAACTGGACTAAACCTGCTCTTCTTCCATTGAATACCGCTGCATTAAATACCAGTTTGACCGCTGACATTCCTAATTGTACATCCCTTGCATACCTTGGCATAAAGATTTACCTCAGTCTTAGTAGAATAGTTCAAGAAAATGTTTTGGCCGTGAAAAAGAAGTTTACAGATGATCTGAAGAGGCCGGGCTCTCTTTGTGTCTGTACAAGGCAGAGTTACAACTATCAAAATTAACATTTTGCCTTGGATTAATTTTTTGTTTTTATGATCCCCATAGCACCACCACCTAAATTTATCACAGAAATGTAATCCCTCATATCACAGTTCATTTGGGGAGGAAAGCATGCACGAATCAAACTTACAAAGAACCAAACTCACTGGAGGCTTAGCTGTCCCAAATCTTAATTTTTATTATTATGCTTTTCAAATTAGACCACTGCATGTTTGGAGAAACCAGGAATCTGAGGTCCCTTTGCGGGCTATGGAGGCAGCATGTGTGAAGCCACACTGTCTGGAAGACTTATTATATACACGCAGGGGGCGCAAAAACATTTATCTATGATACGGGAGCATTGTAACCAATTCTATTGATGTATTAAAATAGTGGAACTGATGATGGGCAAAATAGATTTATTTCATCAAACATCTCCACTATGGAATAATATCCCCTTCAATCAGGTGGGCAGCCTTTTACATTTCCCTCATGGTCACAAAAAGGTGCCTTCACTCTTAATGATATTTTTAACAATGCTGGACTCCGTTCATTCCAAGATATTAGGGAGGAATATGATTTACCGGGCACCTCTTTCTTTTTTTTACTTGAGACTGAGATCTGCAATGTAAATATGTGGGGTGCCCTGGAATGGACCTTTGCCAGAACACACCGTGGAGGAGTGGATTGGTCCTGGGCGGGGTACTCAGGGGACAGTGACGCGTATATGTAATGCTCTGCTTGATCACTCTACTAAGACACTTAGTCCATGGGCCAGAGCCCAAAATTTCCTATTTCGGTACACTCAAGATGGCAAAACTTACTTATAATTTTTGAAAGGATCCATGTCTGTAGATGATATTTTGGTATGATAACCATTCCTGAGTGGCAGCTGTATCACAGTTATCAGCTCATGAAGTTAACCACCCGCTAAACTAAATTGCATTTTAGACGCTGGTGCATATCCTGGTTTAGCCTCATGGTCAGGACATTTTTCAATGTTCTATAATATTGTCTTTGGTATCATTTTAAAGGGGACCTTCTTAGCTTTCATTCAAGCCCTGTTGTGGATATTTCTCACAAATATAGAGGTCACTTGAGCTCTTCAACCCGTCAATAACACACATCTTTCTGCAATGTTCGCCTAAACTATATACTTTCTTTTAGCCCTGTGGCATCTAGGAATATCAGGGACACAAAACACAAAAACTGGAATACTCACAGGACTGTAAAGATTCAGGAAATGTATAATATACCCATACTATTTCATTGTGTGAGGTCATTGTGAACCTTAAATTAGAAGGGCATTATTACTAAGAAACTAACTAGACCAAAGCCAGTTAGTCCATGGGTCAGACCAGATATCGATATCACCCAAGGTGACACAACTTCACTGGTGCCATTTTATTTGGTACACTAACACAAGTAAAATAATACATGATAACCTTTCCAAATGAGCAGCTATTTCATTTTTCTTTCAGGAAACCTGTTTCTGTGCCTCTCACGATTGTGTATTTGCCCAGATTTTTACAAATATAGCATTTCAACACCCCTGGTACTGATTAGCCTAGCTTAAACTCTGGGACAGTTCTTAGTTGGCCAACAACCAAGGATAACCAGTACTGTGTACTTCCATTCATTGTGCTAAGCTAGGCTAACGTGCAGCCAGATAGCTTTCTACTAAACACATATAGAGGAAACTGGTATCTATCTTCTTGTCTCACTCTGGAGAAGATTGTAAGCTAATTTCCCATAATGTTAGCATGTTCTTTTAATGTATGTGTTAATATGATTAGTTAAAGTGGCTACGAGGAACTTTCATCTTGTGTTGATTTTAGCGGCCTCATGTGGACAAAATACAGCTGTTGCATAGCAACTAGGTAATGTATCTATTTGTGGCTATGTAAGATAAATAATGGTAATATGACGCTGGTGAAGCAAAGTAAACTTTGTTTTAGTAGTGTTCATACACCTAAGTTACATGTATTTGTTTGTATGTGGCAGGTGAAAACTGACTGAATATGGCCACTGGTGAACAAGCAAGTTTTTACCCAATACCAAAGCGCCCACGGGTGGAGTGCATTATCCACTGTTCTGATGATACAGATAAGCTGGTTTCACTACAAAGTGTCGACTCATGGAGAACTCTGCTCAGGGCAGCTCAGATACGAAATCATGCACCAGTTTTGAAACTGGCAAAAGACATTCCTGAGGGACAGATTCCAGCAATCTACTACCACAGAAAGTGTCGCAGTATCTTCACTATGAAGCAAATTCTTGATGGCCTCCTTGCAAAAGAAAAGAAAAGTTGTGTCTCTGCTGAAGAGAAACAATCTAAGAGAGTAGCTCGACATGCTCCAAGTACATCTAGGACTTATGATGCAGAGTGCATATTTTGTCAGAAAAACAGCAAATATTCCAAGAGACAGAATACGAGAGAAGTACTGGTGCAGTGTCGAGAACTGCGAGCTGATGCAAAGATCAGGAGTGCAGCCACAAAGAAAAGGGACAGCAGAATCCTTGCCATTGGGAGTAGAGACCTTGTAGCAGCTGAAGGGCACTACCACAGGTCATGCTATAGACTTTACACCAAAGAAGAGGTTTCCAAAGGAGAGGTTGCCAGCAATGAAGATGATGATGCTGCAGCCCAGTATGAAGCTGCTGTGAATAAGGCATACAATGAGCTGTTCCTCTTCATCAGGATGGAGCTTTTTGGCAATCCTCAAGTGATGACAATGACTGATCTCTCTTCTAGACTGGTAGCTTCAATGAACTCCCAAGGCATTGCCCAAGTCAAGGAATCAACCAAGAAGCACATAAGGCGAAACCTGGAGAGTGAGTTTGCTGGAGCCTTGCAGATATTCCCTGATGAGAAAGGAAAATTCCTCCTCTATCCCGATAACTTGTCCATGAGGGAACTTGCCAAAGAAAATCAGTCTCTCAAAAGGGAGCTGCAGACCCTGAAAAGTGTCAGTGCACAAGATGTTATAGCCAAAGCAGCCATCAAATTGAGAGCAGACATTAAAAGTCAAGATGTTCCTCAAACCTGGCCGCCTGAAGTCAAACCAGAAGCAGAATGTCCTACCATTCCAGAGTCGCTCATTATCTTCCTGTACTCTCTACTCACAGGCTCAAATGATCCTAATCATGCATCCCAGAGAGTGCAGTGCCTTCTGCAGTCATTTGGCCATGACATAGTATATGCAGTGACATGTGGAAATACCAAGCCTTCCAAGCACTTTGTTCTGCCATTCAGTGTCAAATCGTTGACAGGAAATGTAGAGTTGATAAACATCCTCAACCGACTTGGTCACAGTTTGTCCTATTCACAGATGGAAGAGATCAACACTGCCCTGTGTCTCCAGAAACTGTCATCATCAGGGAGTGGCATTGCCCTTCCAGCTAACATCCATCCTGGCATATTCATAACTTTAGCATGGGACAATATCGACCGTCTTGAAGAAACTGTCAGTGGTGAGGGAACATCTCACAGAGTCCATGGGATTGCTGTGCAAGCAAAGCCAGTCAACCCACTTCCTGTCCAACCCATGCCCACTGTTCCCAAAACAAAGAAGAGAAGCATTGATGGACCCCCACCAATGTTACCAACTTACAATGCTGGACAACGGGTAGGGCCACCACAAAGCAAAAAGTCAGATGCCGATACTGCAGCCAATACTAAGCTTGCCAGAGAGAAAAACCTTCTTTGGGTCCTAGCACGCATGTCACAACAAGAAGAACAGTCAGTCAGCAGCTGGACAGGCTTCAACATCCTGACTCGAGGAGAGATGACGGTCATCCCCGACAATATAGGCTATCTGCCTACCATCAATGCTCGAGCGACAAAAATGTCTACTGTCAACGAGGTGCTTAACCAGTCACTGAGCATCATGCAGTGCTTAGGCCTGAGGAAGATTGTCTGTGTCTTTGACCAAGCCCTGTATGCGAAGGCTGTCGAGATCACATGGAAACACCATGACAAGTTCCATGATATCGTTAGGCTTGGGGTATTCCACACCATCTGCACACTGCTGGCAATAATAGGAAAGCGTTTCCAAGATGCTGGACTCAAAGACCTCTGCATTGAGTCTGGCATGATTGCAGAAGGCTCAATTGCTGGTGTTATGGATGGCCGCAAGTACAACAGGGCAGTGCGACTACACAAGCTCCTGTATGAGGCTCTCATGCGACTGACCTTGAATGGTTTCCTGTCCTGGTTGGAAGAAACTCACAGGAATGACATGGTTCACCTGAATGAGACACTGAAGACCATTGACAGCCTTGGGAAAGAAGTCTCACAACATGCTTTGAAGGAGGTCCTCGAGAACAGCTCTTGTACACGCATCATGGATCTATTTGAAGTCTACCGTGAGTTCCTTAGAGGTGGAAACGGCAGCCTCTCGAACTTCTGGATGTCCTATTTGGACATGGTTGAAATCTTGTTGGGGCTCATCCAAGCATCCAGAGAGGGAGACTGGATGCTACACTTGGCTAGCATTCGAGCAATGATCCCATGGTGCTTTGCTTATGACAGGATGAATTATGCATGCTACCTCCCCTACTACTACGCCCAGATGTCTGAGCTGCCCATCACACACCCAGATGTGTACACAGAATTCATGGAAGGAGGCTTCTCAGTCCAACTGGGCTCCACCAATCCCTTTGGCCGAATCCCTGTTGACCAAGCTATAGAAGAAACGGTGAACAAAGACACCCAAACAGCTGGAGGGACAAAGGGATTCAGCTTGAAGCCAGGAGCTGTGACCAAATATTATCTCACAGCTGAGTATAGAAGCATGTACCTCAGACAGCTGAGAGACCTGACAGGTCAAGGCAGGTGCAAATGGTCTCATCCAGATCTACAGAGTCCAAGGATCAAGAGAGATGAAGCAGATGTCCAGTCTCTCATGGACCTTATGGAGAATAACTGGCTCAATCCTATGTCCCCTGATGAGATTGATTTGGTTAGCCTCTCCACTGGCAACATGGCTCCACCTGATGTGACCATAGATCTCTTGAGAGCTCTTGAGAAAGGAGAAGAGGCCTACCAAGCATTCCAGCAAACAAGGTTAGATGCAGACCCACCACCTGTGAAATTCCACGACAAGATGACCAAGCAAAGTCTGAAAACATTCTCCAATGTCAGCACAAAACAAGCTCATGGAAAGAAAGCACAGGATGTGGTTCTGAAGGCAGATAGAAACCTTTTCAGTCACATGATCCTGGTGGCTGAAAGCAGGAAGGTGAATCTGAAGGATGTCCTTGCCTACCCATTGGGCCCACTACCATGGGCACTGGCAAATGCTGATGGGTCCTTACGAAAAACAAACAAGGCTGCACTTGCCAGAGAGCTTGAAAAGAATGTATCTCCTGCAGAAGACATCCCAATCCCATCTACTTCCATCATTGATGGGATGAGCCTGGTCCAAAAAATGAATGGCAACAACAAAACCTTTGCACAGTTGGCAGAGTCAGCCTTGACCCAGGTCCTCCATGAGGGAGCACAGAGTGGGAGGATTGATGTTGTTTTTGATGTCTATCACCAGACTTCGATCAAAGATGCTGAACGACTGAACCGGGGTGGAGACATCACTCTCCAGTACAAGAATCTTGCAGGGGGACACCACGTCCAGCAGTGGAGAACATTTCTGTGCAGTTCCTCCAACAAGACCAGTCTCATCAAGTTTCTGGTGGAAGGGTGGAAACTCCCACGATACAGAGCTATGCTGCATGGCAAGGTGTTGTACATGACCTGTAAGGAAACCTGCTACAAGTTGACAGAAGATGGGTGTGAGGAAGCAGCAGAACTGCACTCCACACATGAAGAAGCTGACACCCGTCTGCTCCTGCATGCATTGCATGCAGCAAATGCGGGCTCAAAGTCAGTTATCATTACAGCTGAGGACACTGATGTCATGGTGCTTTGTCTTGGCTTCCAGAAGGACATCACCTGTCACCTGTCCCAGCACCAGAAGTGTGGGACTCAGAACCGCACACCGTTTGTCGACATCACCAAACTGGCAAGTTCACTTGGAGACAGCATCTGTGACAACCTAATTGGCTTACATGCCTTCACAGGCTGCGACACTGTCAGTGCATTCGCTGGTCGAGGGAAGCTGAATGCCCTGAAGATAGTGAGAAAGCACACTTCCTGCCAAGAGACTTTTAGTCAACTGGGACAGACATGGAATGTGAGTGATGAGCTGTTCCAGAAAATTGAGCAGTTCACCTGTCGGATGTATGTTGCTAATAGCAGCACTGCTGAGGCGAACAAACTGCGTTACCAGCTCTTCTGCACCAAAAGGGGAGAGGTTGAGTCCAGCCAGCTGCCACCATGTAGAGACTGTCTCTTTATGCATGTTCAACGAGCCAACTATCAGGCAGCAATATGGAAGTGCTGTCTGCAGGCTAACCCCGTGGTGCCAAGCCCTACTGAGTATGGATGGACAGACGATGAAGGCAAGCTGGCCATTTACTGGATGCGCTCCCCACCTGCACCAGATGTTGTCTTGGAAATGCTAACATGCAAGTGTGTGCATTCATGCAAAATGCCCAGCTGCATGTGCCTGTCAATGGACTTCCATGCACAGACATGTGCAGGTTACAGACCTGCAGTAACCAAAAACAGCAGGATGGTCCAGAACTGGACTTTGAACTTGGGGAGTCAGATGATGAGAGAAACAAGCAGTTTGATGAATGACAGTGTGATTATTCTGATGGTATTACTGTGGTAGTAGTCTATTGATGCACAGGATGTTGATTCTGGACTTGGTTACCCAGAGCTTGATAACAATAATGTAACCATATTCACATATACCCATTACCCTACCTATTACCATTACATATACCCACTAATGATATGAGATTACATGTATCATTGACTAAGTATATGTAAATGTCAATGTTGTTTAAAATATTAAAATAGTTCATTACCTCACTATGGTATTCCTTTTTATCATGTATTTTGATTGTGTATTTAAACAAATGTATAGAGACCAGTTTGTGACCTAACTGGCTTTGGTCTAGTTCTCATTTAAGGCTCACAATCACCTCACACAATGAAATAGTATGGGTATATTATACATTTTCTGAATCTTTACAGTCCTGTGAGTATTCCAGTTTTTGTGTTTTGTGTCCCTGATATTCCTAGATGCCACAGGGCTAAAAGAAAGAATATAGTTTAGGCGAAAATTGCAGAAAGATGTGTGTTATTGACGGGTTGAAGAGCTCAAGTGACCTCTATATTTGTGAGAAATATCCACAACAGGGCTTGAATGAAAGCTAAGAAGGTCCCCTTTAAAATGATACCAAAGACAATATTATAGAACATTGAAAAATGTCCTGACCATGAGGCTAAACCAGGATATGCACCAGCGTCTAAAATGCAATTTAGTTTAGCGGGTGGTTAACTTCATGAGCTGATAACTGTGATACAGCTGCCACTCAGGAATGGTTATCATACCAAAATATCATCTACAGACATGGATCCTTTCAAAAATTATAAGTAAGTTTTGCCACCTTGAGTGTACCGAAATATCGTCTGGCCCATGGACTAACTGGCAGTTGAAGTGGTGTGGGCCAGGGAACTCTGCATTGTCAGTCTGGAAACAAATTGGGGAACGATATGGTCTAACATAAGCAGTACCTCTAAAAATATTGCGTATTGGCTTATACACTATAAGGTGATTCACAGAGCATATGCTACACCAATCACATGTTTTAAAATGAAACTAATTACCAGTCCTAACTGTACTCACTGCTGGGCTCAGGTGCCGGGCACAATTATGTTTTGGGACTGTTCACTGATCAGAGATTTTTGGACACAGGTTATGTCAACGCTGTCAGAGTTATTAGGATCATCAATACTGCCTCATCCCTGCCTTTGTCTGCTCAATGACGATTCGTCTCTGTCTCTCAATTTAAATCAGCGAAGACTAATGCTGGCAGGCTTTACTGCAGCAAAAAAGACCATACTGACACTGTGGTTTAATCCCAAACTTCCTTTAATTAAGTACTGGATGGCATCCTACCAGAGCATAGTGTCTCTTGAGTGTACAACAGCATGACTCAATAGAGCCAAGCCTGCCACTGTGCAGGCATGGTCAGGCATAGCTGTGTCCATAACAGACTACCTTAAAAGAAGGGATCTCCCTCTTCTCGCACCCCTCCACACCCAGTAACATCAGATCTGGAGCAGGCCAGCTTTGGAAGTTAGTAGAAATGGATGGTTGTATTTACAATGTATAGTTTTGTTTTATTGTTGTTTTTTTTCCTTTCTTTTCAGTCCATTATTATTTGTTTTTCCCTTGGGAATGTCTGTCTCTTACTCTCAGCTACTATGGATATGTTTTTTTTATTCTGTAAATTGTTTCCCCCTTTATTTCGGTCCTTAAACATTGTTACTAATGTGCTGCCCTGTTGTTGTTTGTGTGTTTGTTGTGTCCTGTTTTTTAAAAACGAAAATTGTTGATCACAAAAAAAGTTGTCCAATGCCAGCAATTTAGCAGCTCTGCATAATTAGGAGATCTAATTGTATTCATCTAGGAGTGGAAAATGGTTATTTAATTTGATCTCTAATCAAATCATTAGATATGATCATTACCACTGTTCAAAACTGCAGTGACTATGCACATGCCATACATACATCCACAAACTCGGAAGCTAGATTGTTCACTCTTGGTCCATGAAAAATATGTTGATGTAATTCTTTAGAAAAAGTTTAATTGTAATGGTTGTAAGCGCTTGTATTTATGCTTAGTGGGCCTCATTCATCAATTGTTTGTATATAGTCAAGTCAAGTCAATTTTATTTGTATAGCCCAATATCACAAATCACAAATTTGCCTCAGTGGACTTTACAACAGCACAAATATACAAATTTGTTCTTACACATCCATGGAATTCTTTTAGCTCTCAAGATTGTCTGACAGTCAGAAGCAAAGCCTGATGGTTATTTGTAATTCCTTCCCCGTAACATCTATTGTCTACCTTTTGCAACAAGCAATCATCCAGGCTTGCAAAGACATCAGTTTTAACCAATTGGTGTCTAAATTCAGGGGTTACCCAGGTTCTACACTGGTTTCTGAGACAAACTTCAGGGCTAAAAAATTCCATAGGCGTGTAAGAACAAATTTGTATGTACGTACGAATGATTGATGAGTGAGGCCCATTGTGTCTTAATGCGGGCCATTTTAATCTAGGCTAAATGTGTGTGTGTTTATAGGTGAGCCAGAGTTGAAGACAGAGGTAGACATCATTGTAGCAGATGTAGGAGAACCAGACTCCCTGGCAGCCATGTGCAAACAGGCTGTGATTGTTCTCAACTGTGTGGGGCCTGTAAGTAGAATACTGGACACACATACTATCACTGTGTTGCTATCTCTCCTACTAACAAAACGTGGTCTCTTACCACACACTCCCTCACTGTTACACTAATTTTCTCTTGTACATCATCACACAATACTTACAGCTTAGAGACATTAGCCTATTTTGCAACATAGCTCACCACCAACCCATTTTTCTCCCTCTCTTCTTCCCTCTTTTCTTTCTTTCGTTCTTTCTTCGTCACAGTAGCCCTCATTCAGTACAAACACAATAATCAGATTGTGCTAATGTCCGAATGGAAAATAGGTTTCTAACAGTACCTCATTCGCTGTATGCTAAAGATTCTTGTCCGAAGCTAAATTCTTATACCGTAATCAACTATGCTGATTTATGTCAGCAGCACTGTATTGACCTTTTGCTGAATTACAGCAGGCACAGGCACCTGGGTGCTATACATTGGTGGTGGTTGAAGTGAGTTGCCCCCTTCAATGTGAAGCACTTTGGGTGTCTAGAAAAGCGCTATATAAATGTAATTATTATTATTATTATTGTTATTATTATCTGTCTTTGCTTGTGTACAGTACAGGTTCTATGGTGAGCCAGTGGTGAAGGCTTGTGTGGAGAATGAAGCCCATTATATTGACATCAGTGGAGAGCCTCAGGTAAGCTGTCTTGAGTGTGTGGTTGTTTCTCCACATTAAACCGATAAGCTACGCACTCCAGGGCAGTGGTTGACTCTTTTTTTTTTCCAATTCTCATTTTATTCAGTTTTACCTAAATTCTACATTTAATTAAGAGGATTTGTTTCATTTTACTATTTGTGTCAATAAACGGAGTGCCAAATGATGTTGTTCTCCTTCATTTCTGGTATAACTTTCAGTGACTGGTGTGACTTCACATTTCAACACATTAGTTATTAATGGTATTTTCAGACATGGGATTTTTTTCCCCCAAAACACAGGGGTTATGCTGATGGCATTCATCTCATTTTTATACATTACTCCTTGTTTTGCGTAACATATGAGCACCATCAGTTTGATAATTCTAATTTTTCTTAAATCAGTTTTCACCTGCAAAGGTGTCACTTGACCTTTTCTTTCATGTCATTGCTCTGTAAATGTACTGCTGTTCAACTTTGCAGTTATTTATTCTCAGTTTAAATGGGAAATGTGCTGAGAGCCGTACTGTACCCTTTTAGAGCAAATTCTCATTTGTTTGGCTGTTAATGATGACGCACAGGTTTCCTCTCTATTGAAATGCCATCAATGCTTGTACAGCTGAAAGAGAGTTTTATGTGAACTGTATTTGGAAACTGTAAAGGCATTCAACGTTACTTACTTAGACGGTTTTGTATACTTGGATATCGATTCCAGGTCCCAATTTAAGTCCCATGTCACTGGCAGTATGGCCATTTAACCTTCTCAAAAAGCTGAGGAAAACGCTTGGTCATCATTATTTTATCAGGGCAAAAGTCATCTCAAGAAGCAATATACAGTTGACCAGACAACTTTGAAGATAGGTTATATGTGATTCTCAGTGTCATACTGGCCAAATCTATTTTAAATATGGGTCTTAGGGAGGTTTAGGGACCATACATGTTTTCGATCTATTCTTAAGAGTAATACAGAGATTCCTTTTTTTAGGGTTTTTTTTTTCTTACAGTGTAAAACTGAGTCTCACAAGTCCGATGAATGCAGCACGTCAAGGAGTTCATTGTATTCAAAAGAGTTGGCATCATTAAAACATTTCTCTGTGTGTGTCTTTCTATGTATCTATGCATGTCTATGCATGTCTCAGTGTGATTTATGTTTGTCTATGTATGTAGTTTCTGGAGAGCATGCAGTACGATTACCATGACGAGGCGGCTGATAAGGGAGTATACATCATTGGAAGCAGTGGATTTGACTCTATACCTGCTGATATGGGAGTAATTTACACCAGGGACCATTTCAACGGTATGAACAAATGAACATGTACATAGGCACACACATAAACACCCATACACAAACAAAGGTCCCTTATGTAGTTCATTCTCTCTCTCCTCGAGTGGTACTAGATGCATTTCTGACATTTACAAACATTCAGGATATGATGTTACACTCCCTGTGCCATACTCCAGAATGAGTCAGTCACACTAAAGTCAAATTCAGACAGCAAGCTAAGGTAGCCTTAATCCCTGTCCTATCCCAGTACACTAACCTGATAGTAGAAGACATAGAAGACAGCAGGTTATGCTGATGTGAGTCTAGTGGCCCATTTCACAGGCAACATAATTTACTAATATACCTAAATGAGCTATAAGAGGGCTGAGCCTCCGTATGTTGGGGTTAGCAAGTGGGTGCCTTCCCTCATCAATGTTTCTTTGCGTTAGACCCACAACAGCTCAAGAAAGCACAACAATGCGTTTCAGCATCCTGGAACCACAACTCCTCCCACCCTTAGACACATGAAGGCCAACAGTATCTGCTAAAGCTTGTATTAGATTAAACTGTGTGGGTGTGGGTGTGTGTGTGTGTGTGTGCGTGCGCGTGGCCACAGGGACACTTACTGCAGTAGAGAGTTTCCTGACAACCAGCACAGGACCTGAGGTATTTGACAATGTTACTAATAAGTGTGTGCACTGAGCGTACACTTCCTGTTTAAGTCTGTCCTTTTTGAATCTTCCTCTCCCTGTTTTCCTTACTCTTCCTCACTCTCCCCATTTCTTCTTTGGTGTTTTCTTTTTTTGCCTCTGTCCTTCTTACCTCATAACCATTTTTTTTAATATGTCTACATCAAGGGTGGATGCATCCATGATGGTACTTGGCAGTCAGCCATCCATGGTTTTGCTGACAGTGTAAAGCTCAAGATACTAAGAAGAAAGTTTAATTACAAACCCCTCCCCACTGTTGGTTCTAAAATCAAACGCAGGTAAGACACTAAGGTAGCAAGGAGTTTTCACTTCACAAACCACATTAAATCCATTACTGTAAATTAATTTCACACAATGAAAACATAAAAATGCTATGTTTTCATACATATCTACAGTAAAAATATTTGGAGATGCCCCATCGCTGGGGACCATGCATGGGATTCTATTGAGTCAACAATAAAATAAAACCCAAGTTTCCATTTATGTCACACAGGTACCTTAGGGAACTGTATGCTGTAGCATTGAGGATTTTGCAAACTGATGCATAAAGAAAATGGCATGAAATAAAAAAGGATGGCTGAAAGCAACCCTTCAGTAAAGGGATACTTCGGTATTTGGAAAATTAAGCTCGACCTTCAATGTGCCCATAACAGGCCATTTTTGGCAAACTGAAAACAGATGTACTATTCTCTTATCCACACATTGAAGTTTCTGATGTAGGAAAGACAATCAGGTAAAATTCAAAAATATAATGTTATTGCCTGAAAAAGCATCCTGTTCAGACAACTTTCCAAGAACGATTAAACAGTTTTTAAAATTGTGCACAAAATGCAAATGCAACTTCGCCTTTCACTACACACAGGGATGTAAACTATTTGTCCCACATAATAACTGTGAATGTTTTGTGATCATATCGCATTTTGGCATTTTGTGTCTGAATGCACATGTTTTGTATATCTTTCTCTGTGTGTATTTCTAGGGGTGTTATGTTCTTCAGTAATGAAATCCAGCAGTATGCAGTACCTTTCTTAGGATCTGATCCTTCTGTAGTGAGGAGAACGCAGCGCTTCCTAGTGGAGGAGCAGCAGGCCACACCAGTAAGTCTCTCATCCTCTTTTCTTTTTCAGCACTCTCAGGATTTTAGGGGTTTTCTTTTAGACTCCTAAATCAAGATTCAAGTGCAGTACAGAAAAAAACAAAACAACAACAACAAACCTGAAGTAATGCAGTTGTTTGGTTTTTTGTTTTTTGGCTCTCGGCCATGCAGCACAAACGAAATATCCAAAGTGATTTTAGAAATTAGATCTGTTCGGATCTGAGAGTTAGTGGCTAAAACCTTTTCAAATCTGCCTTTAGGATGAGGTTATAATAAAAGAGCATGGCATTACATCCACTTCTGTCCTATTGATGTTGAAACAGAGAGGAAACCGAAGAGGCAGAATTAATTGTTTCTTCTCCTTTTCGCTTAAGTTATCTCGTTTGTGAGTGATCGCAACTGTGCTTTGTGTTGAATATATTGCAGAGTCCACCTTGTATTATACCTTTCGGCTTTATAATCTCTTTCAGTTTAAGTGTTAGGCTTACTTTGTACACTGTTTTAACGTGCAGTTTGTGTGGAGACTCACCCTGCTGTTTTTTTTTTGCACCCCCCCCCCCCCCCCGTTTTTCTCCCCAATTGTATCCGGCCAATTACCACACTCTTCCGAGCCGTCACGGTCTCTGCTCCACCCCCTCTACTGAGCCAGGGAGGGCTGCAGACTTTCACATGCTTCCTCCAATACATGTGGAGTCACCAGCCACTTCTTTTCACCTGATGGTGCGGAGTTTAGCCAGGGTGACGTAGCACTTGGGAGGATCATGCTATTCCCCCCAGTTACCCCTCCCCCCGAACAGGCGCCCTGACCAACCAGAGGAGGCGCTAGTGCAGCGACCAGGACACATACCTACATCCGGCTTTCCACCCACAGACACGGCCAATTGTGTCTGTTGGGATGCCTGACCAAGCCGGAGGGAACATGGGGATTTGATCCGGCAATCCCCGTGTTGGTAGGCAACGGAATAGACCGCCACGCTACCCGGATGCCCCCCTACTCACCCAGCTCTCTTGAGCTCTCTCCGCACTTAAACACAAAGCAAAAACTGCACTTGTCAACATGTGCTAACCAGGGAGACATCAGATTCCATGTGATCAGATTCCATGTGGTTTGTCCCTTTCAAAATCACCATGTAAATCTTCCAACATTTAAAACACTGTACAAAGGAAAGATATCTGCAAATAGGAATCTATTGAATCTATGGTTCTTCATAATCCAATCCTTACCATATGTGGAGTGTAATGCATACACATTAATGGACCTATTATAAAGAAGATCATGATAATGCTCCATGTTGTGATGACATTTAGTGGAAACTTTTTACTTCAATCACCCCCTTGTTATTTCTGATTACTAATGTGACGGGCATGAATTAGAAGTGCCATCGGGATGCAATGTGTTCGCCTGACTAGAAGAGTAAATTTTTTTACCTTCATGGTTTTTGCTTCTTGCATGTGAAGTATTATGTGACTAGAAGAACCCCGCTACAATGTAGCGGTTTGGTTATCCACCCGTCTAAATCTCCCTCCTCTTCATCCTGCCAGCTAACCGCCTTCCCCCTGCCCCTAAACCCCCCCCCACTCCAACTCCCTCCCCCCAGATGCTCAGAATCATTTGAAATGCCGAGAAAAGTGGTTTTTAGCCATTTTTAGAAAATGCATATTTTGCATAATTATTATAATTATTTTAATTTTCTGCTATTTTTCTGGTCCTCTCTGGAACAATACCTACCACCTCCAAAAAGAATTAGGATCATAAGTGCATTTTTGCAAAAATGCATATTTTGCATAATGCCAAAACATTTCTAAGTCCCAGAAATTTTTTTTTATATAGGTGCAAAAAAATCAAAGATGCTCAGAATCATCTGAAATGCCGAGAAAAGTGGTTTTTAGCCATTTTTAGAAAAATGCATATTTTCATATGTATGCATAATTATGCATAATTTTATTTTTTCCCATACTCTCTGAAACAATACCTACCACCTCCAAAAAGAATTAGGATCATAAGTGCTTTAGTTTTCGGTCACGCTATCTATACTTACTAACTAACTAACACACACACACACTAACACCACACACACACATTACGAAAATATAGAAGAACCCCGCTACAGTGTAGCGGTTTGGTTATCCACCCGTCTAAATCTCCCTCCTCTTCATCCTGCCAGCTAACCGCCTTCCCCCTGCCCCTAAACCCCCCCCCCCACTCCAACTCCCTCCCCCCAAATGCTCAGAATCATCTGAAATGCCGAGAAAAGTGGTTTTTAGCCATTTTTAGAAAATGCATATTTTGCATAATTATTATAATTATTTTAATTTTCTGCTATTTTTCTGGTCCTCTCTGGAACAATACCTACCACCTCCAAAAAGAATTAGGATCATAAGTGCTGTAGTTTTCGGTCATGCTATCTATACTAACTAACTAACTAACACACACACTAACACCACACACACACATTACGAAAATATAGAAGAACCTCGCTACAATGTAGCGGTTTGGTTATCCACCCGTCTAAATCTCCCTCCTCTTCATCCTGCCAGCTAACCGCCTTCCCCTTGCCCCTAAACCCCCCCCCCACTCCAACTCTCTCCCCCCAAATGCTCAGAATCATCTGAAATGCCGAGAAAAGTGGTTTTTAGCCATTTTTAGAAAATGCATATTGTAGCGAATTTGGGGGACAATGCAACCACAGGAACTGCCGTGGCCGGGAAGCGAACCCGTATCGCCCGCACCGCAGGAGACATCGCTAACCGCTAGACTAAAGGGTCAGACCCGCCAGCCAGCGGCCAGTGTGTCTTCTTATCCATGCACGTTACAATATTTTGCATATTTATGCATAATTTTAATTTTCTGGGATTTTTCCGTTGCTCTCTGAGACAATACCTACCACCTCCAAAAAGAATTAGGATCATAAGTGCTTTAGTTTTCGGTCCCGCTATCTACACTAACTAACCAACACACACACACACACACTAACACCACACACACACACATTACGGAAATATGGGAGTTGATGGGCCTGAATTTGCCATGAAGGGGGTTAGGAACATGGAAATTTCTTGTTGAAGCATAGTGTATGCCTCCAGAACATTCTAAAATGACCAAATTAATTCCGCATATTTTTTGCATATTCTACCTATTTTATGCATATTCCGCATATTATGCATTTTTAATTTTCTGCTATTTTTTATAGGTGCCCCCGATCATCCCCAATAACCTCCAAAAAGAATCAAGGTCCCAAGTGCTTTAGTTTGGCCGTTTATAGACTCTCACACAGACACACCACACACCAGACACACATTGTGAAACTACAGGAGTAGACTAGAAGAACCCCACTACAATGTAGCGGTTTGGTTATCCACCCGTCTAAATCTCCCTCCTCTTCATCCTGCCAGCTAACTGCCTTCCCCCTGCCCCTAAACCCCCCCCCACTCCAACTCCCTCCCCCCAGATGCTCAGAATCATTTGAAATGCCGAGAAAAGTGGTTTTTAGCCATTTTTAGAAAATGCATATTTTGCATATTTATGCACAATTATGCATAATTATTTTAATTTTCTGCTATTTTTCTGGTCCTCTCTGGAACAATACCTACCACCTCCAAAACAAATTAGGATCATAAGTGCATTTTTGCCAAAATGCATTTATTTTGCATAATGCCAAAACATTTCTAAGTCCCAGAAATTGTTTTATATATAGGTGAAAAAAATCATAGATGCTCAGAATCATCTGAAATGCCGAGAAAAGTGGTTTTTAGCCATTTTTAGAAAAATGCATATTTTGCATATTTATGCATAATTTTAATTTTTTGAGATTTTTCCCGTACTCTGGAACAATACCTACCACCTCCAAAAAGAATTAGGATCATAAGTGCTGTAGTTTTCGGTCCCGCTATCTACACTAACTAACACACACACACATTCCGAAAATATATGAGTAGATTTCCAATAAGGAAGATGATTATCTCCTTGTCAAGAATTTTGATACTTAAAATTGGATTTTTAAACAAATACATGTGGCACTACAGACATCAAAGGGAATCTCAGGAGCATTTCCTGGTTTCTCAGACGAGGTGGCTCAACCTGTGTCTCTGTAGTCATAGTTGTGGCTTGACTGAGACAAGATAAAATCCTGTCAGACCTCTCTCTTCTTCATTTTCCCAAAGAGCTCTGACACTGCTCCAGCATTCATATTGGTTCAATAAAACAATAAAAATACTATAGATGAGGGACCAGTCCATAACCTTAAAAAAGAAAAGTATTGTACCTAAGTGAATGATATAAGTAGTTGATACTGATAATCTACCTAGAGTACACAGTAATAGCAAGGTATTACTTTGGGTGGCCCAGCTAGAAGTGTGTGTACCATGAAGGCTCAGGCCTGAATGCAGTGTTCTGGCTCTGGAACAGGACTTTTACTACTGGTCAACCCCCTTTTCTTAGACACTTAAATTTGTTTTCTGTGGTGTTTATTAAAGGCAAAACTTGCACAAAGTGTCATACAAAGCAATAACTCATCCCTTACCATCAACCCTAGGTCCAGTATGGGGCGTATGCTGGAATAGGAGGTATTGCTAACATCGTCAAGTTGCTCTTTGCTGGCATGATGTTTTTGTGCATGGTTAAGTTTGCTTACGGACGCAAGCTACTTATCAAGGTAAATGACACTTATTGTAGATTGAAGGAAATATTTCATGTAATTTACGATACACATAAAATCAAAAATATTAGTAATGTGAACTATTTCAATGCTTATGCGCATCTATCTCATTTGCCCCCCTCTATCCCTCCCCAGTTCCCAGAGTTCTTCTCCTTTGGTTACTTCACTAAGGCAGGACCAACCAGAAAGCAGGTACCGTTGATAGAAGAGAAAATTAAAATTACTACACTGATTCACAGTGACCCTGTTTCACTCAAAAATTCTGTGGGTATATTTGACCAAGTAAATGCAAATCACGCAAGCTCAGGCCTAATTGCAGAATCCTGGGTTCCTTTGCAGACCTTTGCTTTGTGTCATGTTCTGTTTCTCTCTCCCAACACTTCGCTTTATGTGACACTTCACTTTATGTGAGTTAAGTCACTACTTAACTTACATAAAGGCTAAATTGCCTTTTTTTCCCTTCAAATCAGATAAGAATCATTAATCAGATGCCATTTTGTTGGAATATGCTGCGAGAGAGAGGCTCTGTTTTTCAATGTCTTGTGAATAATTTGGCATATCTTTATTTTTAGATAGAGGGCTCATCCTTCCAGATTGCCTTCTATGGAGAAGGCTACACAGAGGGACAAGACCCTTCCAAGGGAAAGCCCAACAGCAAGATCCACACAGTGGTCCAAGGACCAGGTAACAGGACGTAAAGCTGATGGGATTTGAGGTTTTGTCAGAACACTGGCGGAAAAAATTGAAAGTTAACAGAGTCAAAGAAATTTGAGATATTGCCTAAGGTAGCATTCCATTTGGAACTGGAAAATGTAAAAATTCTGGCTGAAAACAAACCAGAAATGTGTATGTAATTGTTTGTCTTTTATCTCTGTGCTAATCCAGAGGTTGGATACGTGACCACGCCCATTGCCATGGTGCAGGCTGCTCTCACCATCCTCAATGAACCAACAGAGTTGCCCAAAAAGTAAGTTATTGCTTTTCCAGACACAAAATTCACTGCTGTTCTATTGAAATGACATAACGAGGTTTCACACCAAATGCGGTACTCTCGACGCAACTTGCAAAATTGGTGTGTTTTTTTTTTCCAATGACAGACAAACCTTAAGTGCACAATTCAAATTGTGTGCTTAAAGGCTCCATGAAATCATTTTTGGAGAAATACGTATTTCCATATAAGCTGTTTATTCCCTCATGAGCTTATTCCCATTCATATATCAATCCCCAAGAGTCTCCCATCGTCTGCTACACTCATCCTCTTAATAAATGGGGGAAGGGAAATGTGATTACTTTTAAGTTGTTTTTTTTTACCTGTAATAAACTACTAATCGAAGAGAAACATTGCCAATATTTCTTCAGTAACGAGAACTGCATTTAACACTGTGAATTAAGTAGTTAGTTCTGTGTAGCCTTCAACTTATGGAGGGGGATATCTAATAGGCCACAACATATTTCAGATCTTCTTATCAGGTGCACATTAGATAGACTAGCCCAACCAGAGTATCTATCATTTCACATTTTTGGTTACAAAAATAATGTTTTGAATGTTTTGATAGCCAAGGATTTTTCTTTTTTTTGATAAAACACAATATGGAATAAAATGATAGTTTGTGATATCCAGGGACTGCTAAAATCAAGGGTTCCTCCATTTGGCCTTTTTTGTAGTCTTCTTCTCTTGGTGTTTATTGGATGCACCGCATTATGTCACAGTGTTCAGCACAAAAGTTCTTCTGCACCATGCAACACATAGACTTGAACAAATGCGATGCGAAGGGGTGGAGTTTACACATTCTTTGTGAAAAACCCTTAACCACACGCACACAAACTTTTTGGTCTAGGTAGTAGTTTTGTTCTTGCCCAGCCATGACTCAGTTTCTCAGGATTCAAAGATTAATTGTTAGTTTGAATAGTGACATCTTCTTCCCTTCCCACATCTCCATCCTCAAATTTCTTGGGTTTTTGCCCATCCACACTTCCATCCGCTTTCTCTTTCCTTACATTTTAATTTTATTCACCATCTTCCTTTCCATTCCTCTTCCCTTACCTCTCACTGTTTCCAGGGGAGGAGTATATACCCCGGGAGCCGTTTTCGCCAAAACCACCTTGATTGACCGTCTCAATAACCATGGCATCAAGTTCTCAGTCATCTAAAGGTTGACCCCTCCCTAATGCTGTACTATAGATTTCTTCAGCACTTAATTAAGCTGCATTCACAACAAAACGGAAATGGAAAGTTTTCCAACCCTGGGAGAGTTCGTTGTCAGCACCAGAGCCTTATATGAGAGTAAAACAGCAACTGATAGTCAGTGCAAGTTTCACAAGCCCAGTTCAGGTTCTGGTAATGAGACCACCTTCTTAATTATCCTTGATGAATCCTGAAGGTCAGAAACTTGCCAGTATCCATTTGGCTTAAAAATGCTACTAATCTCTCTGCTATGTTCTACACCTTGAATACAGCGCTGATTTTCGTAAGCATGGGTTAAGCCTTGTCCTAGACTAACATTGTGTCTTCAGAGGGATTTAAGGTAGAATTTAATTTAATCTGTTTGCAAAACCAAACTTTGAAGGGCACCTTTAATATGTTTGATTGTAATAATCTCTTTGCTGCTGTTTACAAAAAAAAAAGCCATTAGCCTGCTAGCGTTCCTTATTGAAGTCGAAGCACACCATAGGGGAAGGAGTAACAGAATAAAGTATGAGGAATTTGATGTTGAAAATGTGCACAGGCCTATAGATGAAGCTATGATATAAAATTACAAGGAGAAAAAGAGTCTGATTTATAACCCTGTATGACTCAGATTTCATCAATCCATTGTTGGTGTAATTTGTGAAACATCAGATCAGATTTGGAAAATCCAATTTTTCCCCACCACTTTGAACACTCAGTGTCATGATAATGAAGTAGGCTGAAGGCTTCATAAAGGCAAGAGTCTAAGGACAATGATAACTTGGCAAGACTGTTTGCAGACAGGTTTGGTTGATATGAAATCAATGTAGGTGACACAGTTGGCTGGTTCGAAAAAAATGTATTGGAAAAAAAAATACTGTTGGCCTTAATTATTGGCAAAAGTCCCCATCTTTAGGTCTGCAGTGGTGTAGCGGTCTAAGCGTCGGCTTTGTGTCGATGCAGTTGCCCACTGGGGACCGGGGTTTGCACCCCGGTCTCGTCAGATCCGACTATGGCCGGACTCGATGAAGCAGCAATAATTGACAACGCTGTCTTCGGGAGGGGGGCGGAGTCGGCTTGTGTTCGTCACATGAATGCATCTCTGTGTGTCGGAAAAAGCAGTGGTTCGGCCTGAATTCGCCTTGTCACGAAAGTGGGGAGGCGTCTCCTTCGAGACTGCCAGCCAGAGAGATGCAGTTGACGAACGCATGCAGTACGAGGGTGGGTGTTTGAATTAAAATAGGGATTGATTGGCCACTAAATTGGGAGAAAAAAGGGAAAAATCAGAAATAAATTTATATAAAGAAAAAAAATTCCCCATCTTTACTTTCTTCCCATCATTTCTCCCCATTATTGCCCATACATGCCACTTGGCCATAACAGACAAATTAGCCAGTCTTGCTGGACCTGTCCTGGCTAGATAAGTAGACATCAATGAAGAAATCAAAGCCTAAACCTGACGCGTGTGCTCGTACATGGTACCTTCCTGTCCTTGCTTGCTTGTGAAAATCTCTATTTTGTTTTTGACAGATGTGTTTGTGTAAGTGATGTATATCTTTAGGTTATTCAGTTTACCTTGTCAAAAAGCCTTTGGTGTTTAGTGTTAAAATAATCCATTCAATTTAGCCTAGATTTTCAAGTCCTGACAGTAAAATGCATTTAACTGTCTATTCCCAAAACTGCAACATATACTTCAGTTAACTAGAAAGAGCGTCTCTGCTGGTCTTTTAACATGTGTGAATTCGTTTTTGGTGTTAGTCTCTTGTGAAGACATGAATTGTTTAAATCGCATGTGCGTGCACACAGCCACAGTAATGCTATTGTTAACCTCAGACCACAGTTTGTGATGCATAGATATGTGTATTCACTTAGAGATAGTTGCTTGTGGTTTGGTTTTGCCTTTTCTTTCTTGTATTTTGCTCTGTCTTGATCTATAAAGCCAATTCTAGTAATAAAAAAAAAAGGCCTTTTGTGTCTTTCTTTCGATACCTACTTGAGACTTGAAAGTCCTATTACAGAATTGTGCAATGACGTGCGGTCAGGGTAATTTAATCAAAATAACCATACAACAAATTCATAACAATATATGGCTGTGTACTTGCCTCCGAGCGCTAATGCCTCAGAGGCACTGCGCGAACTACACAATGGCATCAGCAAACAACAAAATGCATACCCTGACGGATTTTTCAATATTGCTGGGGATTTCAATCATGCAAACCTAAAGACTATTTCCTAAATTTTATCAACATGTAAAATTTGCCACAATGGAAAAAAACAAACTGGACCTCGTTTACACTAATGAGAAAAATGCATACAGCGCATTCCCCCACCCCCACCTTGCAAACTCAGACCACATCTCTGTTACGCTAATTCCAGCATCAGGCCACTTCTGAAACTTGCCAAACCGGTTCAGCAACAGATCAGGGTCTGGTCAGAGGGGTCTATTTCAGCTCTTTAGGACTGCTCTGAGAGCACCGACTGGGGCATTTTCAAAGCGGCAGCCTCCTCTGGTGAGCACATTAATCTGGAGGAATATACAGTGACAGCCTACATCAATAAATGTATAAACGATGTCACAGTCACCAAAACGATCTCTTCGTGGCCCAACCAGAAGCCCTGGCTGACAGCAGAAGGCCGGGCACTGTTGAGGACCTGGAATGCTGTATTCAGATCCGGTGATAAGGTAGCACTCGAGACAGCAAGGGCCAACCTGTCGTATGGCATCAGGGAGGCAAAAAGACAGTATGTACAGAGAATCAGCAGCCACATCGCTGATAGCAGAAATGCACAGCGCTTGTGGAAGGGTATCCAGACCCTCACTGGCTACAAGTCTCCTCCTCAGACCTGTGGTGGGGCCCCTACCCTCCCAGATGCACTGAATGACTTCTACGCACGATATGAGAGACTGAGCAATACGCTGGTGGTGAAGACTACATCCCTGATGGATGACGGGGTTCTGCAGGTGACCACAGATGACATGAGAAAGACCCTCTCCAGAGTCAATCCACACACAGCTGCGGGTCCAGACAGAATTCCAGGCTGAGCCATCACAGACTGTGCTGAGCAGCTGGCAGATGTCCTTGCTGACACCTAAACATCTCGCTGTCCCAGGCAGTCATTCCCACGTGTTTCAAGTCTACCACCATCATACCAGTGCCAAAGAAGTCCCCTGTGTCCTGCCACAATGACTACCACCTCATTGCACTGACTCCCATCATCACGAATTGCTTTGAGAGGCTGGTCATGAAGCACATCAAGTCCAGCCTCCCCTCCACTCTGAACCCTCTCCAGTTTGCGTTAACCACTCCACAGAAGATGCCATAACCTCTGCTCTTCATCCAGCCCTGTCCCACCTGGAGAGAAAGAACAGCTATGTGAGGATGTGACTTCAGCTCAGCTTTTAACAATCATACCACAACACCTGATCGAAAAGCTGAGCCAGCTGGGCCTTAACACCTCCCTCTGCAACTGGGTGCTGCACTTCCTCACAAGGAGGCCCCAGTCAGTGCAAATTGGCAAGATCATCTCCAGGACCATCACACTGAGCACCAGCACACCTCAGGGTTGTGTGCTCAGTCCGCTCTTATTCACCCTGCTGACTCGTGACTGAACAGCATCAACAACCTCCAACCTCATTATAAAGTTTGCTGATGATACCACAGTGGTAGGTCTCATCAGTAACACAGATGAATCATCATACAGAGCGGCGGTGGATCAACTGGTGGCGAGGTGCAAAAACAACAACCTCTCCCTAAATATAGGGAAAACTAAGGAGGTCATCATTGAGTTTAGAAAGACCAGCTCCCACCATACCCCTCTGACCATCAGTGGTATGGACGTGGAGAGAGTCAGCAGTGTTAAGTTCCTGGGAGTTCACATCACAGAGGACCTTTCCTGGTCCTCACATGTCACTGCGCTCTCCAAGAAGGCCCAGCAACGTCTTCACTTCCTGCGGTGTCTGAAGAAGGCGAGTCTCCCCCCACCCATCCTCATTACATTCTACAGAGGTACCATAGAGAGCATTCTGACCAGTTGTATCACTGTCTGACATGGAATACACGTAAGAATCACCCTGCTGCTCCTGAAGGTCGTATTTGAGAGTGTTCAGTGCTGAAGAGGGAGAGTGGCCACTTTCAAACAATTTTGTCAGTTTCTCTATTGTTTCTTTTGACACATCCCAGTGCTGCAAGGCCTCAGCACAAGTCATGCGGTGGTTATGCTGGTTTTTAATGGTCACATGGAACAAAAAACCCTCTTGATTGTGGCAATCACCAGATCTAAAAAAAAAAAGGAACTGAAACATGAGCATGTTACCTTGATTAAACAGTATGCAATCTCAAAATGATTGATATGGTATTATGATATTATTATTACTATGTTTAATAGCTAACCTGGACTTTCTGTTTTGACTGAAAGTTTTTTTTTCAGTACAACGTAGAGCCCAGCTGGACAGAATGTGTTCTTTTTTGTAGATGACGAATGCCGTGTGTTCTGCTGGCATCTTAAGTCAGCCTTAGAACATAGAGACGCTTCATTAAATTTTTTGACTATTTAAACCATCATAAAGCAAAGAACATTCATTTATCATGAATGCTCTTACTCTCTACTCGTTGTGGCGAGCAGAATCCTCAGTAGCAGTACAGGTTTTTGCCACCCTCCAGGTAATCTGGGATGAACTTTCAAAGGCCTCCAGCCATCTCTGGACCTCCTCCCTAGTGCTTAATTGTAGTTTCAAGGAGGCCCTGAACCCCCCCCCCCCTCCAGTGGCTCATGAGAACACACAATGTGTTCGTAACATTATTTCAAAATTTAACCCAAACTGTCTTACACTGAACTATTTATAATAACTCTATTTTACTAGATTTGAATAGCTGTCTATTTTAGTAGAACAAAGTAGGGTGTATACATAGTTAATTAAGTCCTATGAGTCTAGTCCCATGTACCTGAGAGAAATGTCCTTTATTTTCCTTATAAAATCATACCTCAATACAAAAATGGCTAATGCATGGTCAGACTGTAACTATAATTATAATAACGTGTGTTTAACAGTGAGTTACTCTTAGCCATCCAACCTCAAGATGCTCCAGTATCTCCAAATCATCTTGTTTCTCGCAAATATGACACCACTTAATTGGTATAGCTTCCTCCTCTCTCTTCTTCTTCCTCTCTCACCTCTCCTTCCTTCAGTAGTCTACCTTTATTGATATGAAAGTATAAATGTTAGACATGCTGGACGAGCATTCACAAGAGCTAGCATAGCTCGTCCAACGATGTTGGCATGACTACAGTGCCGATAGGAGCTAGAATTGACTTCGTGGTAATAGCTGCTGTAGAACGTATGTCTTCTCTATTCCTGTTACGTTATACAAACACATATTCCTATAACATTATCAGTTCATAAACATTAAGGTCTTAACGCTTGCAAAATTCGTATTCGTACAACTATACGTTAACAAAAGTTAATGTAATTAACCAGGGCCGGATCATGACGTAAATGGGCCCTAGGCCTCACCTCCGTTTTGGAATAAATGCAATATAACAGACAGCTGGCAAATATGGACGGAGCACGCACAGAGTGCAATAACATAAATATTTAATTATTTAAGTATAGGCTAGTTAAATAAGTATCATTCATTATAATTAAATAAGTAATAAATAAGTATTCAATAGGCTACAGTTAATACCACGTAATGCCTGGTATGTTGCTTGTGTGAGGAAATAATAGGCTACTGAGTGCTGCGCTCTTGATTTAATACGTCCACTAGAGGGAGACAGTTTGGCAAAGGACGTATGAAACATCTCAAATGCGTTCCTGTGTTCAAATGCTGCTGAATGATATGTCGTTTAATAAAACATGATCTTTTTCTAAACCTCTTGACTGTATCTCATCTATCTGTCGTTGACTGGTGATCTTGAAAATCCCTGTTTAACTTGTTTTGTCCCGACGAAGGAGCTTGTCAACAGTAACGAAAAGCTTCCTTGAAGCTCTTTACTTGGGCTATATTTACTTTCAGGCCTTGGAGGTGTTGAGACCGGTGCTGGAGTCAAATACTTTTCAAATGCCCCCCTTTGGCGTTCAGCCTCTGGTCAAACCGTTGCTTCATCTGCATCTGCTGACGAGTGACTGAGGCTCTGACCCCAGAGGGAGGTGCCTGGGGTGTGGAGGGGCGGAGCCTGTCAAGGGGCATGCACAGTTCCTGGCCTAGCATGAGAGAGGCTGGAGAGACGCCTGTGGTCGAGTGCTGTGTGGCCCGATAGTGCAGCAGAGTGTGATGGATGGCCTGCGTGAAAGAGCACCCTTGGGCCATGTGTGCTCTGAGGCCGTTCTTCAGTGACTGGTGAAAACGTTCAACGCCGCCATTGGCCTGGGGGTGGTAGTATGCAGTGCGTATACGACGGATGCCCTTGCTGTCGAGATAAGCAGTGAACTCAGCAGAGACCAGCTGAGGGCCGTTGTCAGTGGTGATGGTCTTTGGGAGGCCCCAGCGAGAGAAGAGAGAGTCCAGGAAGTCGATGATGATCTGTGAGGTCACAATGCCGGAAGTGGTGAGTTCAGGCCATTTTGAGTGTGGATCGTAGGCGACCACCATGAAGCGTTGGTGGTGGGGAACTCCATGGATCTCACCACAAATGTCCAACTGCAGGTGTTCCCAGGGCTGAGAGGGCCAGGCGAGAGGTTGCAGGGGTGGGGGAGCCTGGTGGCCAGTCTTGCCACTCACAAGGCAGGCAGAACAGTCCTTCACCAGAGCCTCAATATCTCTGTCTATCCCCGGCCACCACACCAGGTCTCGGCAGCACTGTTTCAGTTTCACAATGCCCAGGTGGCCTTCATGCGCCATATTCAAAACACGCGCACGGAGAGCAGCTGGGACCACTGTGCAAAACCCACGTGCCATGCAGGTGTCGTTCCAGCAGGAGAGCTCCTGTCTGACTCGGGCGAACACAGCCAGCTTCTCTGGGACCTTGTGAGGCCAGCCGTGCTGGATGTAGGTGCGGAGCTGGGAGAGGACTGGGTCCTGTTCGGAGGCTGCCCTCAGCTTCTGCGGAGAGACAGTGGCCTGAAGGGGTGTGTGTAGCATTTGGACAATGTCCTTTTCCACACAGTCAGTGTCCGTCTGTGGAGCTGGGGTGGAGACAGAGCGAGAGAGCAGGTCGGCGACAACATTGTCTCTGCCTGGGGTGAACTGCAGGCTGAAGTTGTACTGGCGGAGGCGGTCCGACCAGCGGTGCAGCCTCAGGGGTTTGTGGCCTGTCCCAGATGTGGACAGCAGCGCTGTCAGGGCCTGGTGATCTGTCCTGAGGGTGAAGGAGCGGCCATAGAGGTAGAGGTGCCACCTTTCACAAGCCCAGATACAGGCTAACGCCTCATGCTCACCCACGGAGTACCGCTGCTCGGTCAGGTTGAGGGCATGGGAGGCGAAGGCGATGGGCTTCTCCACACCGTTCTGGGTTTGAGACAGCACAGCCCCTATCGCTGTGGCTGACGCGTCACAGGTCACAAAGGTGGAGCTGGAGATGTCGAAGTGAGCCAACACTGGTGGTGAAGTCAGTTGAGTCTTGAGATCACGCACAGCGTCACTGCATGCCTTTGACCACACCCATGGCTCGTCCTTACGCAGCAGCTGGCACAGGGGGGCTGTGGTCGCAGAGTACTGGGGAAGAAACCTCAGGTAGTAACTTGTCATACCCAGGAAGGAGGCGACCTGGGCGGCTGAGCTGGGCTCAGGGATGGCCTGAATGGCGTCCACGTTGGATTGTAGTGGAGTTACACCACTCGCTGACAGTTGGAACCCCACGAACTCGATGGCTGGCACAGAGAGGACACATTTCTCAGCATTGAGAGTTAGCTTTTGCTTGGACAGGGCTGCGAAGACCATGTTGAGGCGCTTGTCGTGGATTTCACTTGTGGGCCCGTGTACCACTATATCGTCCAGATAAATGGCCACGCCCAGTATGCCAGCCAGCACGGAGACCATGATTTTCTGGAAGCAGCTAGGGGCGGAGCTGAGACCGAAAGGCATCCTGGTGTAGCGAAACACTCCTGCATGTGTCACAAAGGCTGTGAGGTTTCGGCTGCTGGGGTGGAGGGGCACCTGTAAGTACCCCTGTCTGAGGTCGAGCTTGGAGAACACCTCAGAGCCATAGAACTGAGCAGTGAGTTCTTCTGAGGTGGGCAGTGGATACTTATCAGGGACCACTGCCTTATTTACTGCACGTAGATCGACGCAGACACGCAGGCCCCCCGACTTCTTCTTAGCCACCACGAGGTTTGAGACCCAAGGTGACGCGTCCACCGGTTCAATGATGCCAGCTTCCAGCAGTTGTTGCAGCTCGGCGGAGACCCCATCACGGAGAGCCAACGGGATGCGGCGCAGTGGTTGGATGACCGATTTCACAGCAGGGTTGAGGAGAGGTTGATGGGCGAAGGCAGAGAGGCAGTCCAGCCCCATAAACAGCGATGGCCACTTCTGCTGCCAAGGCGTGGCAACAGTCAGGATTGCTGCCCCCCTTGTGTCTAAGAGGGAGAACCCCAGAGCGGAGAACCGGTCCAGGCCCATCAGGTTGGCCCCACGGCATGCCACATGAAAAACTGCATTGGGCACCAGCTTGGTTCCATAGCGGACAGTCACTTGGAGAGAGCCAACCAGATCGATTTTGGAGTCACCATACCCACAGAGGACAGCTGAGGGTGCAGACAGTGGCAGTGAACCGAAAAATTGACTGTAGGTATCAACATTCAGGAGAGACACACCTGCACCAGTGTCCAACAGCAGGGGGATACACACATCATTAATGTTGACTGTGCATGATTTGAATGACACTGGCCCAGAGCTCACCTTGTGAATGATGGCGGTTGAAGACTGGGGGGTATGGCTCTCTGACCCAGCCGGGGAAGATCGAAAGACGTTGGCAAATTGATTTTGCTTACCGCAGCTACGGCATGTCTGGCCACGGGCAGGGCAGTTCTGAGCCCTTGAAACATGAGACTGAGATCCACAGTTACCACAGGACTGTTGAGGGCGGGGCCGAGAACACTGTCGTTGCAGTTGCAAGACGTCCTTAGTGGAGTCGGCGCCCGCCTCGCTCTGGCTGGGTTGCGTCCCGAGGGGCAGCCGTGAGTAGAGGGAGAAGTTATTGGCAGCTTGACTGGAGGTGGCCACTTGCTGTGTATTTAGCATAGCAGCACACTCAGCTGCTTGTAATGACCTACTTTTCACTCTCACAGATGATAACATCGTTTCTGAATTAGCCGTGGAACTTTGGCATGTTTATTTCGCTCCATGCATAACGTGCACATAATCCGACTGACCCTCGTCTATCTTCCCGCTCCCGTGGCTGCTCTGTTTACTATCACATAACTCCCTGTGTCCTTAAAGGTGTATTCCCCTAATACTGAACATCACATCCCTCCAACATTCCCAAGAAAGTAAACATTACATTCCTGCTATAGCAGGGGTCGGGGACCTTTTTGACTGGGAGAGCCATAAAAGCCAAATATTTCTAAATATATTTCATTGAGAGCCATATAGTATTTTTAACGTATAATAAATTAAATATGTCTTACTTTTAATGCGACTTCTGGTGCTGCATGGTTTTGCTGATGGCCTTGTAGTCTGGTTCATACGTGGTGAGGTTGAGCTTCATGCAGGCGTTGAGGCTTCCATCAGTTAAACGTGAGCGTAGGTTGGTCTTAATGTTCCTCATATGCGAGAAAGACTGTTCACATGCATATGTAGAGCCAAACATGGTCAATACGGCAATACTCACACGCTGCATTGTGTGGTATGTCACAGGAAGCTCGTTCCAAGTTTTAAGAATCAGCTGGTCTTCAGGTTGAAGATTTTTAATTTCTGTCCACTTGTGTTCCCTCGCCAGCTCTGCTCGCTGTCGCGCAAGACTTTCCAACTCTCCATTAAGTGACTTGAACTTACTCATCCACATGTCTGATGCCTTCAGGTCAGCAACTTCCAGCTCAAAGTCTCCGATAGAGACCCCGGGGATGCATGTCAGGTCGATTTTGTCCACTGCACACTCATGTGGATGAGTGATGAACTTGAAAAGACCAGTGCGCGCACGAAATTCTCCAAAACGTGCTTTGAATGACTGCAGGAGATTGAACGTAAAGCCAGCTAGCTGCTGGAGATCCAGATGTTGAGTGGAGTCACTTGCTAAGCATGCATCTCTAACTTGTTGCAGTCTTTCAAAGTGCAGAAGACGACCTGTTTCAATGTCCCTGAGAAAGACTTCCAGCTTGCTTTCAAATGCAAACACTGCTTGTTGAAGGGATGAGATTGTATTTCCAATACCTTGCATTTTCACATTGAGCTGGTTCAGATGGCCAGTTATGTCCACGAGATAGTGAAACTGCAGGAGCCAGTCAGTGTTGTCTAGCTCAGGATGCTTGACGCCTTTCATTTCAAGAAAAGTCCGGATTTCACTCAGGCAAGCTGCAAAACGGCTGAGCACCTTCCCCCTTGACAACCAACGCACGTTGCTGTGTAAAAGCAGACCGGGATAATGATTCCCAACTTCTTCTAACAGAGCTTTAAACTGGCGATCATTTAAAGCTCGGGCAACAATAAAGTTGACCACTCGAATGACCAGAGACATCACCTCGCCAAGCTCCTGGCCACACGTCTGAGCGCAAAGCGCCTCCTGGTGCAGGATGCAATGAAAACTTAGGATGGCTCTCTTTTCATGTTCACGGAGAAGCGCTACAAATCCTTTGTTCTTCCCCAACATACAGGGTGCACCATCAGTACAGACAGAAATAAGTTTATCCATCGGTAGTTTTTTTTCTTTAGCAAACTCCATGAAAGACGTGAATAAGTCCTCTCCTCTTGTTGTCCCTTTCATTGGCAAAACAGCGAAGCTTTCCTCACGCAGTGTGTCACCTGCAGCATACCTGGCAATTATACTGCACTGAGATAGATGGCTAACGTCTGTTGACTCATCTAACGCGAGAGAAAAGTATGTCCCGGCGTTTATGTCCTTACTTTGGGTTTCCTCGACCTGATTTGCCATCATGATGCTACGATCGTGCACAGTTCTTGCTGACAGGGGCATGTCTTTTATTCGTTTGATTATCTTGTCTTTATTTGGGAAGTCATCAAACAGTTCATTGGCCACATCAAGCATGAATGTTTTGGCATACTCGCCATCTGTGAATGACTTTCCATTCCTTACTATTGCCAAAGCAGCCGCAAAGCTAGCGGAATTCCCGTCCCCTTGCTTGGTCCACACACGTAGTTGCTGCTGACTCGTCTGCACTCTCCGCTGTAGCTCCTCGCATGCCCTTTCCCTGCCGGCCCCCGCTGGAGATTTCCGTGCAAATGAAGCATGGTGCGTATCGAAGTGCCGCTTTATATTTGACCGTTTCATCGATGCAATGTTATCATTGCATATTAGACATACCGCAGATCCTGCTCTCTCCACAAATGCAGATTCCTCTGTCCACGCAGCCTGGAATGCACGGTAATCATCGTCTTTTTTTCCTTTCGCCATCTTTTCCGTTACAAGGGTTGAAGCGGATAAACTAGTTGGCTATCTGAAAAAAATTGATTTCTTCACCTTTACAATGACCCGGACATGCTCGCGAGCCATTTGTTCCCGACCCGACCCACGGGTGACCCGTGACCCGTGAAATTTATCTTCAAAACTAATTTCTGTTTACTTTAAAATGACACAGTATTATTAAGAAATATCACAAGTATTTTAAAATCAGTTCCAAACTGATTTTTTTGAAAAAAAAATAATTTTCAACTCAAAATTGTCTGGGAGCCATATGCCGTCACCGGAAGAGCCATATATGGCTCGCGAGCCATAGGTTCCCGACCGCTGTGCTATAGGATAGGGGTTGAAGTTTAAACACTACATTCCTGCTATAGGATAGGGGTTGAAGTTTTTTTGTAACAAATCCCACTAGAGGTATCACAACATAAACATTTTTTTATTATTATTAACGGCATACAAAAACCAAACTAACGCTCCACTACAACACAGTCCAAGGTGTTATGTTATGGCACAAAATCATTAAGGTACTCTGGCCGTTTCACGGCAACCCTTCTTGGGTAGCGAGGGGCGCCTGAGGTCACTGGGCCTGACGTTGGGTCGGGTTCATCGTTAACAAAGTCATTTGGGTCAGTCTCACTCCACGTGCTGTTGTCCTCTCCCAGTGTACCAGTTGGACCAAGTGTGGGGACTGGGTGTCTGGAGAAGTAGTCTGCTGGGTTACCAACACCTGCCTTGTAGGTCACAGAGAAGTTGAAGTTCTGTAGCTTTAGTAGCCAGCGTTCAATTCTGGGAGGGGGAGAGGAAGATGGCTTGTTAAACATGGGCACCAGCGGCTTGTGGTCAGTAACCACTGTGAATGGGCATCTGAGTAGATATAGCTGGAAATGAAGGCAGCCCCAGATTATAGCTAAAGCCTCCCTCTCAGTCTGTGAGTATCGCTGTTCTACAGGTGACAGTGTTTTGCTGGCATAGGCAAGTGTGTGCAGTGTACCATCAGAGTCAGTTTGGGTAAGAACAGCCCTTTGGCCTACAGGGTTTGCGTCCACAACAACTTCTGTGTGTTTCGATTGGTCAACATAGGCCATGACTGTGTCGCTGCTCAGTGCATTTTTGAGTTTGTCAAAAGCTGTCTGGTGGGTTGGGGACCAGTCCCACAGCTGGTCTTTCTTTATGAGCTCTCTGAGAGGCCGTGTCAGGGTGGCTAGACCTGGAATGAAACGACCACAGTATGTGACAAGGCCAAGGAAACTTCTGACCTCTCCTGGGTTCCGTGGGGCTGGGGTCTCCTTGACTGCAGCCACCTTCTTGGGGTCCACTGAGATGCCTTGATCTGAGAATACATATCGGAAAAACTCCACCTTGGTCTTGTTGAAGTCACATTTGTCAGCATTGAGTGTGAGGTTACATTCACTGAGACGCGTAAGGACCGCCTCTAGGCTCTTGTCATGTTCTTCTTGACTAGTGCCATACACCAGCATGTCATCACTGACGTTCAGAACACCCGGGATGTCAGACAGTGTCTCTCTAATAGTTTTTTGGAAAATCTCTGCCGCTGAAGATATCCCAAAGTTGAGTCGTTTGTAGCGCCTCAGGCCCACATGTGTTGTGAAGGTTGTTATGTAGCGGGAGTCAGGATGGAGTTCAATCTGGTGGTAGCCAGCTGTCAGATCAAGTGTGGAAAACACTTTTGCCCCATTGAGGTCTGCTAGAATGTCATCCACTGTGGGAGTGAGGTGCCTCTCACGCTTGATGGCTTCATTTGGGCGTCTCATGTCAACACACAGTCTGATTTTTCCTGGTTGTTTGGGCTTTGGAGCTACTACCACCGGAGAGACCCATGACGTGGGGCCTTCAACACATTCAATGAGTTGTGAGCAGAATTGCCCGCGCATTGGCAGAGGCGTGCGGGAGCCATAAGCAAAAATCTGGACTGGTGTGTTCTGCAGTACTGGGCGGGCTGGGAGTGATTGAAATGTGCAATAGTCCATTACATTGACTGAGGCTCCTGTATCTACCAGCACTTCGAGAGGCAACCCATTTATCTGAATGGTCTGTTTTGGCGCTGTGATAGCTGGGCCTTTCAGTGTAAAAAAATATCTGGGGGAGTGGTCTGTGCTGTCTTCATTGGGACGCGGTGAGTGGGCATTTGATTTTGAGGTGTCATCTGACTGTTGACATTGTACATAGTTCATACTTTGTCTTGAGCGCGACCGGCACATTTTTGAGAAATGATTTTGTTTGCCACAATTGCGACATGCAAGCCCACGTGCTGGGCTGTCACCTTGATGAGGGAATGAGCCACCGCAGTTGAAGCACTCACGTCCATGCGCCTGGGGCCGTATGTGCAGGCTGCCGGGCAGAATGAGCAGGTTGCCTAGCCCGCTGATTCCTGCGCTCTCGGTGGCGCAGAGCCAAAATACCATCCGAAACGGTGTCTGATCGTTTCTCCATTTCACGTGCTTGTTGTTCAGATGCTTCTTCCAGCCTGGCTAGTTCCAGGAGTTTTGTCAGATTCACCATGGGATCAGTGAGAGCTTTTCTCCTAAGCTTGTGCGATACGCAGGTTTGCGCAATGTGGCGTCTTATTTCTGCGTCAACATCAGAGAACTCACAGGACACTGCAAGTGTGCATAAGCGGACATAGTATTCCCCAACGGTTTCATTTCCAGACTGTGCAGATTGCCTAAACTTGTACACCTCAAAATCCACATTCCTCTTTGGTGAAAAATGAGTCTCAAGTGCCTTAACGGCTTTATCAAAGTCTTTAGCGACTCCCTTATCAGGCAGCGTCACAAAAATGTCATATACCTGTTCGCCCGCATAATGAAGTAGCATGGCACGTTTCCTAGTATTGTCTTTGATGTCCATGGCCAACAAGAAATTTTCGAAACGAGCCGTCCATTTCTCCCATCTAGGTCCCAACGTCCCCGGGGCACCTCCATGGATATCAAACGCCGGGAATGCGTCGCTCGACGCGAAAAACTTTGCCATGATGAGATGGCAGATGACGTGGATGAACTTGTTGATTCGTTCTAGCTAGCTCAGCTAATGCAGTGTAAACTACTAATAAGACACGTTAGTCCCTAGCTAACGGGTCTGACCCTTTAGCCGAGCGGTTAGTGATGGTGCAGTTCACCCCGTATCGAATCCCGCACTGGGCAAAAAAATAACCGGTTACAGCAGTTAGCTGAAAACCCAGCCACTGAGGATGCACAATTCAGTGCACCCTTAGTGCCGGTCCCAAGCCCGGACAAATGGGGAGGGTTGCGTCAGGAAGGGCATCCGGCGTAAAATCTTTGCCAAATCAAATATGCGGATCATAAATAAGACTTACATACCGGATCGGTCGAGGCCCGGGTTACCAATGACCGCCACCGGTACTGTTAACCAGCAGGGTGTCGGTGGAAACTATGCTACTGTTGGGCGAAGGAGAAGGAGAGGGGGAAAGCATGTCCAGGGGCAGCTAGAGAGGAGGAAGGGTAGGCATGTGGAGGTGAGAGTTGGAACTTTGAATGTTGGCACTATGACTGGTAAAGGGAGAGAGCTGGCTGACATGATGGAAAGAAGAAAGGTAGGCATACTGTGTGTGCAAGAGACCAGGTGGAAGGGGAGTAAGGCCAGGAGTATCGGAGGTGGGTTCAAACTCTTCTACCATGGTGTGAATGGGAGGAGTAATGGGGTAGGGGTAATTCTGAAGGAAGAGTATGTCAAGAGCGTGCTGGAGGTGAAGAGAGTGTCAGACAGAGTGATGAGTATGAAGCTGAAAATTGAAGGTTTATTGCTGAATGTTATCAGCGCATATGCCCCGCAAGTTGGGTGTGAGATGGATGAAAAAGAAGAATTCTGGAGTGAGTTGGACGACATGGTGGAGAGGGTACCCAAGGAGGAGAGAGTGGTGATTGGAGCCGACTTAAATGGACATGTTGGTGAAGGGAACAGAGGTGATGAGGAGGTGACGGGAAGGTATGGAGTCAAGAAGAGAAATGTGGAAGGACAGGTGGTGGTCGATTTTGCGAAAAGGATGGAAATGGCTGTGGTGAATACATATTTCAAGAAGAGGGAGGAACACAGGGTGACGTACAAGAGTGGAGGAAAGTGCACACAGGTGGACTATATCTTATGTAGAAGGCGCCATCTAAAAGGGATTGGAGACTGCAAGGTGGTGACAGGGGAGAACGTAGCTAGGCAGCATCGGATGGTGGTCTGTAGGATGACTTTGGAGACCAAGAAGAGGAAGCGAGTGAAGACACAGCCGAAGATCAAATGGTGGAAGTTGAAGAAGGAAGACTGTTGTGTGGAGTTCAGGCAGGAGTTAAGACAGGCACTGGGTGGTAGTGAAGAGTTGCCAGATGGCTGGACAACCACTGCCGAAATAGTGAGGGAGACAGCTAGGAAGGTACTTGGTGTGTCATCAGGACAGAGGAAGGAAGACAAGGAGACTTGGTGGTGGAATGAGGAAGTACAGCAAAGTATACAGAGGAAGTGGTTGGCAAAGAAGAAGTGGGATAGTAAGAGAGATGAAGAAAGTAGACAGGAGTACAAGGAGATGCAGGGTAAAGCAAAGAGAGAGGTGGCAAAGGCAAAGGAAAAGGCGTATGGTGAGTTGTATGACAGATTAGACACTAAGGAAGGAGAAAAGGACTTGTACCGATTGGCTAGACAGAAGCTGCAAAGGATGTGCAGCAAGTTAGGGCGATCAAGGATAGAGATGGAAATGTGCTGACAAGCGAGGAGAGTGTGCTAAGAAGGTGGAAGGAATACTTTGAGGGGCTGATGAATGAAGAAAATGAGAGAGAGAGAAGGTTGCATGATGTAGGGATAGTGAATCAGGAAGTTCAGCGGATTAGCAAGGAGGAAGTGAGGGCAGCTATGAAGAGGATGAAGAGTGGAAAGGCAGTTGGTCCTGATAACATACCTGTGGAGGCATGGAGATGTTTAGGAGAGATGACAGTGGAGTTTTTAACTAGATTGTTTAACACAATCCTGGAAAGTGAGAGGATGCCTGAGGAGTGGAGAAGAAGCATACTGGTACCGATTTTCAAGAACAAGGGCGATGTGCAGAACTGTAACAACTACAGAGGTATAAAGTTGATCAGCCACAGCATGAAGATTTGGGAAAGAGTAATAGAAGCTAGGTTAAGAGGAGAGGTGACGATCAGCGAGCAGCAGTATGGTTTCATGCCACGAAAGAGCACCACAGATGCGATGTTTGCTTTGAGAATGTTGATTGAGAAGTATAGAGAAGGCCAGAAAGAGTTGCATTGTGTCTTTGTAGATTTAGAGAAAGCTTATGACAGAGTGCCGAGAGAGGAGGTGTGGTATTGTATGAGGAAGTCAGGAGTTGCAGAGAAGTATGTAGGAGTGGTGCAGGATACGTATGAGGGAAGTGTGACAATGGTGAGGTGTGCGGTTGGAATGACAGATGGGTTCAAGGTGGAGGTGGGATTACATCGATCGGCTCTTAGCCCTTTCTTGTTTGCAATGGTGATGGACAGGTTGACGGACAAGATCAGGCAGGAGTCTCCATGGACGATGATGTTCGCGGATGACATTGTGATCTGTAGCGAGAGTAGGGTGCAGGTTGAGGAGAGCCTGGAGAGGTGGAGGTATGCACTGGAGAGAAGAGGAATGAAAGTCAGTAGGAGCAAGACGGAATGCCTATGCGTGAATGAGAGAGAGGACAGTGGAATGGTGAGGATGCAAGGAGTGGAGGTGACAAAGGCATTTGAGTTTAAATACTTGGGGTCAACTGTCCAAAGTAACGGAGAGTGTAGTAGAGAGGTGAAAAAGAGAGTGCAGGCAGGTTGGAGTGGGTGGAGAAGTGTGTCAGGAGTGATTTGCGACAGAAGGGTATCAGCAAGAGTTAAAGGGAAAGTTTACAAGATGGTTGTGAGACCAGCTATGTTATATGGTTTGGAGACAGTGGCACTGACGAAAAGACAGGAGGCGGAGCTGGAGGTGGCAGAGTTGAAGATGCCGAGATTTTCACTGGGAGTAACGAAAAAGGACAGGATTAGGAACGATTATATTAGAGGGACCGCTCAGGTTGGACGGTTTGGAGACAAAGCAAGAGAGGCAAGATTGAGATGGCTTGGACATATGTGGAGGAGAGATGCTGGGTATATTGGGAGAAGGATGCTGAATATGGAGCTGCCAGGGAAGAGGAGAAGAGGAAGGCCAAAGAGGAGGTTTATGGATGTGGTGAGGGAAGACATGCAGGTGGCTGGTGTGACAGAGGAAGACGCAGAAGACAGGAAGAAATGGAAACGGATGATCCGCTGTGGCGACCCCTAACGGGAGCAGCCGAAAGTAGTAGTAGTAGTAGTAGTTAGCTGAACGTTACTACCCTTTTGTTACTACTAATTAGAGTTCATAATTCAATTCCGCAGTGCAGGTTCCGTCAATCCACAAAGTCATCGTCGCCATTGTAACGACCTACTTTTCACTCTCACAGATTATAACACCGTTTCTGAATTAGCCGTGGAACTTCGGCATGTTTATTTCGCTCCATGCATAACGTGCACATCATCCGACTGACCCTCGTCTATCTTCCCGCTCCCGTGGCTGCTCTATTTACTATCACATAACTCCCTGTGTCCTTAAAGGTGTATTCCCCTAATACTGAACATCACACTGCTCTCTCAACCTGTAGTGCGATGGTAATTGCTCTGGACAGCAGCAGATCGTCTTTTTCCAGCAGGAGAGTCTCACGCACCTTTGCGTTGTTGGTGTGTTCGATAAACTGGTCGCGAACCATCTCGTCCTGAAGCGCGCCAAGCTTGCATGAGCTAGCTAGCCCTCGCAAATTAGCTACGTACTGCTGCACAAACTCACCAGGCAGTTGGTGTCGCTGACGGAATATAAATCGCCGAAGGAGGGCACTCTGTGGAGCAGCGAAATGGGTGCTCGTAAGTCCCACAGCTTCGTCAAAGTTTGTGACGTTCCCCAGGGTCCCGAGCACACGATGACCCTCTGCTCCCAAGCAGTGTAGCAACAGAGCCGTCTTCCTAGCCTGGCTCACGTCGTCGAGCCCTGAGGCGATGATGTAATTTTCAAAACTATGTAGCCAGCGAGTCCATGGTACCGGAGGCTCGCCAGGTAATGCCAGGAAGGGGGCAGGTGGTGGGAGAGAGATATCAACCATCCTCGTCGCCAATATTGTATTTAGAAATCACGTCAGGACACAGCGCTGTCGCTCGACACAACCTCTACTTTGCATTCTTTATTTAGACTAACACAGCATCACAGGCAGACCCGATCAAACAACCCAGAGCCCACAGGCATCACCAATCGATCCCAGCACAATAGAACAGCACCAAATCAAATGCAGCACTGCCGGTGTGTGCAGACATAACACTCTGCTTCTTCTTGTTTTCTTTTTTTACGCTTTGCTGCGCCTGACTGCATTTTGTAGCTCTTTTCCAAAATTAAGCGCGGATCTGCGTGGATGCTGTTTCTCCGCTTTAACGTCCATTAACAGTTCAAGTTAAATGCAACTCCGGTATGGCATTCTGGGAGATGGAGGGTCTTAGAGTTAGATTGAACGATACCGTGGTTTCATTTGCGTTATTTCTTTTTATGGCATAATAATTATTCCTAATTGATATACATTTATTTGGCGTGTAAGTGTCATAGGAATTGTTGACATGTTAAAAAATGCTACTAATAAAATAATAATAATAAATTTAAAATATATTATATTCCCCCCCCCCTTCCCCCATAATTTTGGGCCCCCTCGAAAATTTGGGCCCTAGGCCTGAGCCTTTGTCGGCCTATGCGGAGATCCGGCCCTGGTGTTAACGCTTGCTTACCTTACGCTCGTCTCCTCAGGATGTCTTGACAAGAGCGAGCAGCAACGTTTCACCCGCCAGTCAGGCAGCGCTTCTTCCCGCGCCACTCACCGATCAATCAGGCAGCGCTTCTTTTATGAATATTAATGAGCCTTCCCCTGCCACCCTACATTTCGGAAATTCGCGAAATCAACAGACGAGGAAAGGCACTGCTTATTAATTTAAATAAAAATGGTGGGAGTGCGAGCCAATCGGAGCCATGAAGGTCACGTCACGTCACGGAGAGATTAATGGAGAAAGACAGGAGAATGGACTTATCTTCAAGTGAAGGTAAGCCATTGATTTCGCACTTTATGCTCGTGGCAGTGTTAAATGAACCTGTAAATGTGTTTTTCATGTAGTGTGGCAGTGTTGGACAAGTTAACATATACCTAAATATAATTTTTCGTTTGACTTTATTCTCTAAATTTTGACTTTTTTATAGAAGAAAAGGAAAGGAAAAATAAAGGAAAATAACGGAAATTTAAATAATTTTTTCACAACTTTTTATTGAAATTTTACAATCAATATTGTACATGCATATATAAAGTCATAGAAAAAAACAGCACCAAAATTTCAACATAGGAAAAACAACCAAACAAACATATGGCCGTCTAGCCAATTAGAGAAAACACAGCTTGTATACTCAAGACAAATAAACAATATTATAAAATGAAATTATAGATTATACAGAAAAAAATATAATGGTAAAAAAATAGTTAAGGGATACCCATATCACCACACATGTAAATAGATTACCCCAAGTTTATGGGGTGTTGTGACTGCAGTTCCTTAACAATTATAAAGAAAGGACCCCATGTTTTATGAAATCTGGTTGTTGAACCCTTTGTGACACATCTTATTTTCTCCATCTTAATAACATACACAATTTCCCTGAGCTACATAGAGTGAAATGGAGGAGTGGGTGATTTCCACTGTAATAAAATGAGGCATCTGGCCAGAAGAGTTGTGAAAGCTACGAGGTCTGCTTTATATGATGGTAATGGCAGGTCAGCAGGAGGGACACCAAAGCAAGCTGTTAAAGCTGTCTTTAGCTGAGCCTAATTGGGATCTCAACACTATTTGAAATTGTTTTAAAAATTTCTGACCAAAAATTGAATAGGGAAGGGCAGGACCAAAACATGTGACTATATATGGCGGGCCTGATGGCATCTGTCACAGGTGGGATCAGTGTTAATCATAGATCTTAGCTAACCTAACTTTAGTTAAATGTGAACGCTATACAATTTTACATTGAATCAGTCCATGTCTAGCAAAAATTGAAGAGGAGTGGACCCGCCATAGAATTGCCTCCCACTTGTCTTCTTTGATCTCTACTCCCTGGTCCTCCTCCCATCCCCTCTTAATATGTTGTAATGAAGAGGGGTACAGTGAGGAAATAAGACCATAGATATCAGATGTAATCCCCTTTGTGCAAGGTGAGGGTCTTAAAAAGGGGTAAATAGGTGTGGCATCCGGGAGACTGGGAAATTGAAGACTAATATTACGGACAAAACTACGGATTTGCAAGTGTCTAAAAAATGCGGTTTTAAAAGTTAATATTTCTCAGATAGTTGTTCGAATGATGCAAATATGTTTCCTATATATAAAGCTGAATGTTCTGATACCCAGAGTAGACCAGTGGAAAAAACCTCTATCCATCAGGGAGGGGGGAAAGACAGGGTTAGCTGCAGCTGGAGCCCATAGAGAAAAAGACTGTAAACCAAAATGTTGTCTAAACTGGTTCCAGATCCTTAGTGAGGATTTAACAATAATATATTTAGAGTACGAAGAAGAAGAGAAGCTTAAAGGTGCATATGCAAGAGCTGTCAATGAGGCAGGACTAGAAGAAGAGGTTTCTAAATCCAGCCATGCAGGCGATGAAGGGGAGTACTCATGGAGTCCAATACTGTAATACACTTAAGTTGGCTGCCCAATACTAAAATCTAAAATTTGGCAAAGCCAAGCCTCCCAAAGATTTTGGTCTTTATAATAAAGTTCTACCAAGCCTAGGGACGGAAATTTAAACAAATTGAACAATAAATTAAAAAAAATAGGGAGTAGGGGGAGAGAGCTAGGGGTTCTTTGCAAGGTCAAGCTTCTCAACTAAATTGCAAAGTATCACTGCATTCTTCTTCTCCATACATTTCAGAGATGAAAAGTGATGACACAGCTCCTTATGAAAAATATAAAAATTTGGTTTTGTTTTCCTGAATTTATTTTTATGTATAATTTTTTTTTCAAGGACGATGGTTGTATTGGTTGCCAGGTCATGTGTTGGATCTGTTATAGGTATACCAAACAAAACAGTTTCTTTTGTTAGACTGGAGAAATTAACAAACTTAGGCCATAACCAATCATGAAAATCTTCCCAAAAAGCATTAGCAAATTTACATTCATAAAAAAGATGATCAGTTGTTTCAATGCACACAAAACGAAGTTAGAGAGAACCCCACAACCCGGAAACTCCCGGGAACAGCATCTCCTAACAAACACCTACCCCTAGCGGGAGTATGGCTATATTACATTATCCTAATTAGTATTAACTTATTTTATAATGATCATGTTACAAGTCAGTTTCACAAATTTATCTGGTAATGGACAAATACTGCATACTGATTTTGTTTGTAGTTTTTTTATGCAACAAGCAATGATTAAAAAAATAAAGGATTTAATCACCAATTGTTTTAAGATTACTGAGGATAAAATCAGTTGAGATGCTTATACTTATTATAGGTAAGCCAGTTTTTTTTTTTTTTTTTCAGACAGGCTCTTGAGAAAGTAAGTAAGCCAGACGTCATTCTGCACCCTGCGTCTAACGCTCCCATGGGCGTTAATGAACACGTCGTTTGGATGCACCGAGGATGTTTGTCAGGTCGAACTGAAATATCGATGCATCGACAAACATCTCATGGGAGCATCAGATGCAGTGTGGAGACTCCATTTTTCATCTCCACATTATTTGTCGTCATGACAAAGTCAGCAGCAACGGACGGTTAACTGACATTTACACGGTGTTGGAGAATCTCAAGAGTTCAATAATAATGAAAGCTGAACAATCACGTAACGAATACAAACATACAGTAATAATAATTTTTAAACTAAATCGTCAGCAAATGTTCAATTATGCACAGACATGAAAAGTTAAGTGTAACGTTTCACAGTGAAGTGTGGATTCAGTTCAGATGTACTCGTGCTGAAAGCCATCCAAAAGACGCATGCAAGAGTATAGAGACTTAAAAGTGATTCAAGTCTTACGGAGGACGAGTTTTATTGTTGTTGTTGGTTGTTTGGTAAAATTTGAACTCGACATATAAAAACAAACTAAATAAGTATCCTTGCCAGTTGCCACAAAAGACTCCTGACAGACAGGTGAAACAATAAAACATATGAAAGGTTTGATCAGGGGATAGTTTATTGGAAATACTCCCCTGACATGTTAATTTTTGACCCCAACGAGTGTATTTGAATTACACCAGGAGACCAGGAGTCACCCATTAAGCTGTATGTGGCACATAGTATTATGGATTTATTTTATTATTTTTAAGTATCATGAGCATTGTAGATGTGTTGTAGGTTTCAATACGCTACACTAAACTTCTGCTGCTGATCGTGGTGCAATTACCCCGAATCATAGAAAGCAAGTGGCATCAGTTGGCTCATGAGTCTTCGAGCATAATATCACCCAAAGAGGGCTCTGTTGCGCAATACCCACAACAAATTTTTTTCAACGTGACATTTTTATTCTTTTATTCACAGAGCAAATGGTCATTCTGATGAGATGCTGGCTTCTGAAAAAGATGTTTTATGTGATCTGTGTGTTATTTTTTTGTTTTTGTTTGTTATTTGGGGAAGCACTGCTTCATCTGTTGTCTTATAGAAACCTCCTCTGGTGTAGATTATAAACTGCGGTACATTGTACTCTCAACAACATTACTATGGGTCTTGGGTAGGGGTGGATGGATTGACAATATTTTGGAAATAGCAATCTTTATATATACTTTGCCTTCGAAGTTTGCTTTACAATGATGATGTGACTGAGCTGATTTTTTTTTTGTGCGTAGCTTATCAGCGACAATACGATTTTGTTAGATATAAAGACAAACCTTCGTATGAGTTGTCAGATATGACAAAAGGGGGGGGGTGTTTCTTGTATGTTTGTGTGTATTTTTATTTTCTTAAGAAGCAGCTGTAATTGACATTCTTTCCTGCCAGCAATTCTGCATTTTTGACATGTTTTGTGTCCAACATCATTTATTAAAATATGTCGGTTAATTGTTCAAAAGTGTGTTCTTTATACATTTTGCCCTCTGGTGAAGTGTACTTGTCCGATTCCATGGAAGAGTTTCGTGTAGTACATTCGGGGGAAGAAAAAAAGAAGGTAAAAACATGCTGCCGACTTGTTCCGCTATTAGTATACAGCTGCAGAGGGATTTCACCTTTTGTCCAATAATCACAACAGAGAAAAACTGAACTAGAGATCTTTTACTGAAATTTCAGGGTTTATTCATAAAATACAACATGTACAAAATCCTTTTGGGAAAATATAAGCTGACAAAAGCCTGATCTGGCAAATTTATTCACAATCAACAGGTCAGATGGTAAAAAATAAAGTAAAACTGCTTTCCAACATCGATCCCTCTTCTCCAGCACACTCAATTTATGTTGTACCTTTTTCTGTCTATTTTTTACTTTATTTACGAATTGGCAACACAAATAAGGGATTGCAATTATGATCACATGTTATCTATCTGCATGTGATTTGGTGGCTGGAAATACTGTCCTATGTGCAATAAAATTAATATTGTTCGTCATCGTTCAGTTCTGGTTGTTGCTGCATTGCATACATTACAGCTGGAGAAGCCCTCCTCCTCCACCCCCCGATCAAGGTTGCAGTCCAACATCGTTACTGTTCATACTGCCTCTTGGTTCAGTAGCTGATGAGAGTAGATGAGGTCTTGATAGTGATATTTTTCTGCTATAGCCAAGATACAGTCAAAGGACCTGATTTTACTCAAAACCTGCAGGACTTCAACGACTGCAGACCTAGGTGGGAAAACAAAGCCACAGATAAACAAATTACAATATATTTGTAATTCTTTTAGTACTAAGAAAGTAGGTTATTCCATTTTCCTTTTATTACATGTTCATTTAAATAAAAAAAAGTTCCCCATAAAAAAAGAAGGAAAGAAAGACGATAAGAACTTAAGACAAATATCGAACAAGACATATAATTGGAGCTTTCCATGCATTTTACCTGGTATTAGAATCCTCTGGGGACTGTTTGCTGATGGAATGAGCTGTTTGAACTAGATGGCTGCTGAAAGACTGGAGCTGAGGCAGACAGACACTCATCCCATCAAACCAGGAGGCCGGTAGACTATGTGCAATCTGGACAGAGAAAGGGATAGAGAGAATGAAGGAACGGCACAAGCTGACCTCTACGAATAGGCACAAACAGACACTCGGGCATGAATAGCCATGTACAGGAACTTACGCTGAAACACCCACATGCATCAGGTAAATTAAGGCTGAATAAAACTACACGTTAAATAGTGTTACCTTCTTGCAAGTGTGGACAGTGTCGCTGGTCTCTGTCTGGTTAAGTAGAGTGATCATCAGGTATCTATTCAGCAGTTTGTCCAACATCAGCTCTTTTAATATTGATTCAGAGAGAAGCAAATCCCATTTTCCAATGTTACCAAGCAGCTATATGAACACAAAACAACCCAATTAAAACAGTGGCTGGCTCACAAACCGACATCTTAATGAAACAAATAACTATTATAGGTTGCTCACATTGTAATGCTTAATGCTGACAACTTGTGAACAGAAAATGTGAAGGGCTTAATTTCAAGTTATATATCAATAATGAAAGATTTTGGAAATTTTGTATTTTATTATGAAAGTACTCTTCAGAGGTATTAGACATCAAATTTGTCCATTTCATCAAGGCATGCATCAAGGTATTATGACAAACATTATGACAAAGTTCCTGGAAATCTACCCACTAAGCCATATCAACCCAGAAAGGCAAGAACAAATATTTTTTAAAATCGTAAAATGCAATTTATAAACCTGTCCCAGTAAACTTAAATAGATTAAATTTATCAGAATTTCAACAGAATTTCATGAGTCTAATTAAGTATTATAAACTTGATCAATATGATCTTTAAACAAACTCAATACTTGGGCCATAAATGAGACTTCAGCATTTATTGAGTTTTGGAAACAAACTCTTTCAAAACTTGCAAACATAAAAACCAACAGTTTATTGGTGAAATGTACCTTTACAGCCATCCAGAACTGTTTGTCTCTAAAGCGATACTGAGGAGATGATTTGTCCTCTAGAAACCTGGAAGTGAATATTTTTATTTATTTTTTGTTTAAAAAAGCACACAAATAAATTAAAACCCTGGGTTCTGTGAAGAACAAGGATTATAAATTAGAGGAATGGTCCCTGAAGTAGGGTGTATAGGGGAAAAACGAGGAATGCAATATAAAAATATGGTGGAAGGATGGGCTTCTTTCTGTAGACAGCATCCTTGTAAATATAACCTGTTTTGATCCACACTATAGTCAATGTCATTTGCTGGAAATTATTATACAATTATATATTTATATAATTATAGTCATTGGCTGGAAATTACTAGCCAAAATGATTTACAGTCCTAAAAGAGGAACGTACAGTGGCTTCAGAAAGTATTCAGACCATTTCACTTTTTGCAGTGTTGTAGATTTAATTTTAAATTTATAAAATTGCCATTTTTGCCCATCAATCTCTACACCCAATAGCCAATAACGACAAAGTGAAAACAGGTTTTTAGAAATTTTTGCGAATTTATTGAAATTAAGAAACTGAAATATCTCATTTATGTAAGTATCCAGACCCTTGAGTCAGTACTTTGTAGATGCCCTTTTCGCTGCAATTACAGCTTCATGTCTTGCTGGATAAGTTGCACACCTGGATTTGGACAATTTATCCCATACTTCCTGGTAGGTCTAGAGAGTTCCTTGGACTTAATGGCTTGGTTTTTGGCCTGACATCCAGTGTGAATTGTGGGACATTGGATACACACGTGGGTCTTTCTAAACTATATGTCCAATCAATTCAGTTTGCCACAGTTGAACTTCATTCACGTTCTAGACACATTTCAAGGATAATTAAAGCAAACATGACTACAATTTGGCATGCCACAGATTTCAGTTTTTCGATTTTTTTTAAAATAAATTTGTAAAAATTTCTAAGAAATGTTTTTACTTTGTCATTGTGGGTTACTGAGTGTAGATCGACGGGCAAAAATGGCAATTTTATCCTTTAAAATTAAATCTACAACACAAAGTGTGCAAAAAGTGAAGGGGTCTAAATATTTTGAAGCAACTTTAAGTGTCCTTGTGCAAAACATTGTTTTCTCAAAGCAAGTTACTCTGGACAACACTGTCCAGCAAAATGAATAAAATTTGAACCATAAGAGACCACACTAACTTTTTTGGATAAAGAGGGATGAAGACATCCTCATCAACACAACTCCTAAGCTTGCAGACCACAGCCTCCAAGAATACCTGCAAGGAACAAAACACGTACTGTCAACATACTATAACGTTATGACATAACTACATCAATGAGCATACTCTTTAGCTTTTACCTTCAGTTATCTGATTACAGGGGGGAAAAAAGAGTCTGATGGATGCATAAGTGTGGGAAGAACCATTTCAAATGGATCTCTATTTCCAGTCATCAGAGTACGAAAAGAGGTCTGATGATTGGTGAGGTGTTGATCTTCTATATTATCAAAAATAGTCAATAGCTCTAAGCAGGGTTCTGTCTCATGGCGAAAGAGCACCTTTTTACCACTACTGTCGTATAGTAGCTTTTTCGAACACACGGTACAGAAACAAGAACCGGGTTCTCTAAGTTTGTGACACAAAGTTCCAAGAGGTTTCCCATCTCCACCAGTTTCCTCTAACCAAGCCCATCGCCATTTATTTTTGACATTTCCCTCAACAATGCTTGTGTCTTCACTGCCTTTGATGAACTTCGCTTCCATATTTCAGCGAAGACTTCAAATATTCTGCGCAGGATGTTACACAATGACTGACACAAAGCTCGCTGCCCATTGGATTAAAAAAGCTGTCCTAACTCATACACCATTGGTAATTGTGAAATATTGCATTACACTGCTGATCATGATTGGATACAACTCAACTAAAACAAACAAAAGGATAACAAATTGAATGGTTGTCACCAGGCGAGAAATCCGACAGCACAGCAGAAAAATTTATGCTTTGTTTAAGATGCAACCTCTAAAAGTCCAGTTGCATGAACTCTTCACTGGAGTTATTTTGAATCCATTAACTACTTTGTCCGCCACAATACTGGAACACAGAGCGTTTGTCCCACCTATCCTCTCTGGTAGACCAACCACTGCCGGGTGAAATAAAACGTCCCACTACTGTGGGGATGTTTGAGATTTTTGGGGGGAGTGTTGCCACAGACACACATTTGTATTTCTTCATATTATTGCAAATGAAAGGGCTTTCATCAGTTGCCAATCTGCTGAATAGTCATTGTGTCACCTAAAAGTTGTTAAAAAAAACAAACTCTAAAAGTGGGCTGCCCGGGTAGCGTGGCGGTCTATTCTGTTGCCTACCAACACGGAGATCGCCAGATCGAATCCCTGCATTACCTCCGGCTCGGCCGGGCATTCCTACAGACACAATTGGCCATGTCTGTGGATGGGAAGTCGGATGTGGGTATGTGTCCTGGTCGCTGCACTAGTACCTCCTCTGGTCGGTCCGGGCCCCTGTTTGGGGGGGGGGGGGGCAACTGGGAGGAATAGCGTGATCCTCCCACGTGTTACGTCCCCCTGGCAAAACGCCTCACTGTCAGGTGAAAAGAAGCGGCTGGTGATTCCACATGTATTGGAGGAGGCATGTGGTAGTCTGCAGCCCTCCCCAGATCGGCAGAGGGGGTGGAGCAGCGACCGGGACAGCTTGGAAGAGTGGGGTAATTGGACGGGTACAACTGGGGAGAAGGGGGGGGGCACCCTATAAAAGTGTTGTTGTTGGCTTTGGGCAAGAAATTTAAACTTTTAGATGAAAAAAAAAAATAGATTGTCTTGATTAAAATTTATCAATTTCATGTGACTAGTGTGAAAGGTCACATGACCAGATCAGTTTACTTCCTGCTTGCACCTCTGGAAGAAGAGGTCTTCCTCAGACTTGTACAAAAGGAAGTAAGTAGAACACTTTAATTAACAGACAGAACTATTATATTTTGTACATATATTCTTTAAAGGCTCTACTACCGATATATTTTGAGAATTATACTCCTGCATATATATTTTGCTCAAAAGAGGTATAAATTTGTTAATGGTCACAATTGTGACCGGTGGTATAACACAGTGTTTCAATTGAAAACAGGTTTTGGCTGTTAATCCTAGTTTTCATTTGTTTTTTTCTTACACAGTTTAAAACTATCAGATATGTTGGACCTCCTAGACCTACGTAACAGCCAAAGCGCTGTGTGCAGCATCACCATCATTCCTGCACTTGAAAAAGAGGCAATTTAAAGTGACTGTGACAGCGATAGCTCAGATAGTACCAGGGTGAAACGGACCATTTACCTGGTAGACTACTGAATGGCAATGCAGAGGTGAACTATCTGGAGGATGGGTCAGATGTCCATGAGAACCGATTGGTGTGCCCCCCCACCCCACCTCCTACTCCTGCAGCAGTCAGTGTTGAAGCAAACTCACTGCCATATCTTGACGAGTCTCCCACAGTGACCAGCCCAAAAAGGAGATGTCCTGAGGAAAACATCTCTTCAAGCCTATGACAAAGTTCTACAGCCCATGTGTATCCTCACATACAACCAAAATATGTGGGGGGCGTGGATCTGCATGATCTTCAGGTGTCAAAATACAAGGCTACAGTAAGGTCAAAGAAGTGGTGGTGGCCAAACTTTTCTTTGTCCCTTCAGTGCGGTGGTGAATAGCTGGTTGTTCTTCAGAGATGTTATTGGAAATGAATAAGACCTCCTGGACTTTCAGCGATCTGTGTCTCTGTGTCTCCTAAAAAGTAATCGAAAACTACCTCTTGGCCATGGCAGAAGATCTTCAATTGCAACAACTGTCACTCAGCATTCTGCAAGGGTGATGGAAAATCTCACTGGCCTGTGAACACAGAACCGTTTCCACAGATGCAGATATTGTGACAAGCGCACTGTATATGCATGTGAGAAGAGTGATGCACCTCTCCATATTGAGTTCTTCAAGTGTTTTCATGGCCAAGTACAATTGGGTAGAAAAAGGGGGGAGCCCCCCCCCCAAAAATAAAGACAAATTGTTGAAACTGTTATGAGACTGTGAAATACACAAATTGTTGTCACTGATTGTACCTTACAGTATGCACTGCCCAAGTACGTTTTGCACTATACTGTTAAAATTTAACATTATTGATGAATATCTCCCTGTTATAAAATGTTCAGAGATGACATATTTTATTTAATGTTATTTTAAAGTGTTGGAATCTACATGGTGTAGTTTCCATGTCCTGGGCTCTGTTTGTCATAAATAAACGAGCACTCAGATGAGTTTGCCAACACTCAGTTGAGTTTGCCAACGGCAGTGTTTGTATTATTTTAAGTTCAACCATGTGTTATATGAGCAATAGTAATAGTTATGAAGTAAAATTGAACCATATCTCATTCTTCTATATTGCATATGTTATTATTATTTTATGATTTTAAATGTGTAAATAGGTCTAACTGAAGAATTTGTATGAATTCTGACTATGCTGTTTTCCACCCGTCACTATTGTGACTGAGTATCTACTACTACTACTACTTTTGGCTGCTCCTGTTAGGGGTCGCCACAGCGGATCAGCTGTTTCCATCTCTTCCTGTCATGCCAGCCACCTGCATGTCCTCCCTCACCACATCCTAAACCTCCTCTTTGGCCTTACTCTTTTCCTCTTCCCTGGCAACTCCATCTTCAGCATCCTTCTCCCAATGTACCCAGCATCTCTTCTCCACACATGTCCAAACCATCTCAATCTTGCCTCTTTTGCTTTGCCTCCAAACCATCCAACCTGGGCTGTCCCTTTAATATACTCGTTCCTAATCCTGTACTTCTTCATCACTCCCAATGAAAATGTTAGCATCTTCAACAATGCCACCTCCAGCTCTGCCTCCTGTCTTTTCATCAGTGCCACTATCTCCAAACCATATAACATAGCTGATCTCACTACAGTCTTGTAAACCTTCGCTTTAACTCTTGCTGGTACCCTTTTGTCCCAAATCACTCCCGACACTCTTCTCCACCCACCCCACCCTGTCTGCACTCTCTTCTGCACTCCCTGTTACTTTGGACAGTTGACCCCAAGTATTTAAACTCATCCAACTTCGTCACCTCTACTCCTTGCATCCTCACCATTCCGCTGTCCTCTCTCTCATTCACGCATATGTATTCCATCTTGCTCCTACCGACTTTCATTCCTCTTCTCTCCAGTACATACCTCCACTTCTCCAGGCTCTCCTCAACCTGCACCCTACTCTTGCTACAGATCACAATGTCATCCGCAAACATCATAGTCCACGGAGACTCCTGCCTGATCTCATCTGTCAACCTGTCCATCACCATTGCAAACAAGAAAGGGCTCAGAACCGACCCTTGGATGTAATCCCACCTCCACCTTGAACCCATCTGTAATTTCAAACCACACATCTCACCACTGTCACACTGCCCTCATATATATATCCTGCACCACTCCTACATACTTCTCTGCCACTCCTGACTTCTTCATACAATACCACACCTCCTCTCTAGGCACCCTGTCATATGCTTTCTCTAAATCCACAAAGATACACTTTTACTCCTTTTGGCCTTCTCTATACTACTCCATCAACATTTTCAGAGCAAACATCGCATCTGTAGTGTTCTTTTATGTCATGAAACCGTACTGCTGTTCGCTAATTGTCACCGCTTCTCTTAACCTAGCTTCTATTACTCTTTCCCATATCTTCATGTTGTGGCTGATCAACTTTATACCTCTGTAGTTACTACAGTTCTGCATATCACCTTTATTCTTGAAAATTGGTACCAATATGCTTCTTCGCCACTCCTCAGGCATCCTCTCACTTTCCAAGATTGTGTTTAACAATCTAGTTAAAAACTCCACTGCCATCTCTCTTAAACATCTCCATGCCTCCACAGGTATGTCATCTGGACCAACTGCCTTTCCACTCTCCATCCTCTTCATAGCTGCCCTCACTTCCTCCTTGATAATCCACTGCACTTCCTGATTCAGTGTCCCCACGTCAGTCAACCTTCTCCCTCTCTCTCTCATTTTCTTCATTCAGCAGCCCCTCAAAGTACTCCTTCCACCTTCTCAACACTCTCCTCGCTTGTCAGCACATTTCCATCTCTATCCTTGATCGCCCTAACCTGCTGCACATCCTTCCCAGCTCGCTCCCTCGCGTCCTTTTCTCCTTCCTTGGTGTCTAACCTCTCATACAACTCACAATACACCTTTTCCTTTGTCACCTCTCTCTTTGCTTTGGGCTGCATCTCCTTGTACTCTCGTCTACTTTCTTCATCTTTCCAAGTATCCCACTTCTTATTTGCCAACCACTTCCTCTGTATACTTTGCTGTACTTCCTCATTCCACCACCAAGTCTCCTTGTCATCCTTCCTCTGTCCAGATGGTACACCAAGTACCTTCCTAGCTGTGTCCCTCACTATTTCTGCTGTGGTTGCCCAGCCATCCGGCAACTCTTCACTACCACCCAGTGCCTGTCTTAACCCCTCTCTGAACTCTACACAACAGTCTTCCTTCTTCAACTTCCACCATTTGATACTTGGCTCTTCCTTCACTCTCTTCCTCTTCTTGGTCTCCAAAGTCATCCTACAGACCACAATCTGATGCTGCCTAGCTACGTTCTCTCCTGTCACCACCTTGCAGTCTCCAATCCCTTTCAGATTGTGCCTTCTTCATAAGCTATAGTCCACCCGGGTGCACTTTCCTCCACTCTTGTATGTCACCCTGTGTTCTTCCCTCTTCTTGAAATATGTATTCACCACAGCCAATTCCATCCTTTTTGCAAAATCCATCACCATCTGTCCTTCCACTTTCCTCTATTTGACCCCATATCTCCTCATCACCTCTGTTCCCTTCACCAACATGCCCATTGAAGTCCACGCCAATCACCACTCTCTCCTCCTTGGGTAAACTCTCCACCACTTCATTCAGTTGACTCCAGAATTCTTCTCTTCCATCTCACACCCAACTTGAGGGGCATATGTGCCGATAACATTCATCAACACACCTTCAATTTCCAGCTTCATACTCATCACTCTGTCTGACACTCTCTTCACCTACAACACACTCTTGACATACTCTTCCTTTAGAATTACCCCTACCCCATTCGCACCATGGTAGAAGAGTTTGAACCCACCTCCGATGCTCCTGGCCTTACTCCCCTTTCACCTGGTCTTTTACACACACAGAACACCTACCCTTCTTTTATCCATCTCAGCCAGTTCTCTCCCTTTACCAGTCATAGTGTCAACATTCAAAGTTCTGACTCTCACATTCACACTCTTACCCTTCCTCCTCTTCCGCTGCCTCTGCACATGCCTTCCCCCTCGCCTTCTCCTTCTCTCTTCTATTGTGACCAAGTATAAAACCTAATATTTCACTAACTTCACCAACACAAAATCAAAAAAAGGCACAAAGTTTGTGTGTTAGGGAGGTCAAAAAAAGAGTAAAATGCATGGACTCAAATTGCAAGGAAAATTTTGGGATTAAATGGGTTAAGACATTTATTTAAGTGAGGATCTTTGTGATTTCCACTTTAAATTTAAATTTTAAAAATCTGCAGTGCCAATAAAGACCTGATGCAGACCTTGTGTACATAATTTATTGCCGCTTTTGGCTCTCTTCACCTTAACTGGTTTGCTTTGCTCTTCTTTGAAGATGGAAAAGTCTTCCCTTAGTCTGTGACAGCGATCTGACAAACAAACTGACTGTCGGCGGCACAGAGGATCCCATACCAGCTCCACATAGGCTAAGAAGGGAGAGAGAGAAACGAGAGGGAGGGAGAAATAAAATAAAAAATAGAAAGGTATGGTTAAGAAAGCGTGAATATGTGATCATGCATCAGAGGGTTGCCTTCTTGCTATTGTTAAGAGTTTGTGTGTGTGTGATACCTGTCATTTTGGGTAGGAGTGTCTTCTCTATAACATTGGGCAGGGTCTGTCTGTCAGTGTGTTCTAGTTCTTGGAAACCCTCACCATGACAGAATAGCTCCACTGCTCTGTACCATGGTAGGGCCTCGAAGTCCCCACTGCCATCCTGACACACACACACACACACACACACACACACACACACACACACACACACACACACACACACACACACATAGAGTTAATGTTCTCTCACAGCATAATTTGATACCCATTGTGCTTGCACGCACGCACGCGCGCACACACACACACACACACACACACACACACACACATCAACACGGACACAGGAAAAAAGATTTTAATGCATTTTATTTTTTCCTGTATCTGTGTTGATATTCCGCTCCTCATTAATCAAGCACTCAACACAATTGACGGTTTCGGAAAAAACGCTATATATATATATATATGCGCAAGAGAGTGTGCATGCAAATTTCAGTAGTCTTGACATTCATGGGTCACTTTGGCTACATTCACACTTCACCTTAAATTCCACTCATTTCTGATTTTTTGGGAGCAGTGTCAATACAAACTTTACGACACTTTCCCTGTGTGGTCAGAGACCTAATACATAGTATCCAATATGTGGCCATGTCACTCAAGTCATGTGGATTTTATCTCCATGGCACAGATCATTGTCATCAATCTTTATTGGTAAGCAAAATGTACAGGTTTTTTTCCCCCTCCCTTTTCTCCGCAATTGTACCAGTCCAATTATCCCACTCTTCCGAGCCGTCCATGTCACTGCTCCACCCCCTCTGCCAATCCGAGGAGGGCTACATGCCTCCTCCGATACATGTGGAGTCGCCAGCCGCTTCTTTTCACCTGACAGTGAGGAGTTTCGCCAGGGGGACATAGCACGTGGGAGGATCATGCTAGTTCCCCCTCCCCCCCGAACAGGCTCCCCGACCAACCAGAGGAGGCACTAGTGCAGCGACCAGGACACATACCCACATCCGGCTTCCCACCCGCAGACATGGCCAATAGTGTCTGTAGGGACGCTCGACCAAGCCTGAGGTAACATGGCGATTTGAACCGGGATCCCCGTGTTGGTAGGCAACGGAATAGACCGCTATGCCACCCAGACGCCCGCAAAATGTATAGTTCAGTAAGTATGTAGTTTTTGACCTGACCAGGAATGATGGAGGGCAGCTATGTGTGGAGATGCCTAAATTCAAGCTAAACTTGAGGACACACGCTAATCACTGTCTATTTGAAGAAATTGCTAGTAATATGGCTAAGTGCAGTTGAGCCATATTATGTAATAGGTTAATAATGTTCATTTGTGCACCTAGTGGTTTCAGGTCTGCTCTCATTGATAATAGATACAGGTCACCAAAAAACTCAAATGAATAAATAACAGGGAACAGGAGACAAATAAATTGGATCTGAGGAAAAAATTGGGAATTTAGCACAAAGCCTGAATTATCAATGTAGTCTTTAGGCCTGTAAATATGTGTGTGTGTGTGTGTGTACGTCCATACATTACAGTCATTTAGCTGACGCTTTTATCCAAAGTGACTTACAATAAGTGCATTTAATGTAGGAAATCAGGAGAACTACTAGTCATCAGAGGTCATAAGTGCATCTTCTCTCTAAACAAGCATCTAAGAGCAAAACCAGTGCTAAAGTAAAAGCACAAGAAGGGGATTTTTTTTTTTTAAATGAGTGAATACAATAAGTGCTAAGAACAACTAACAGGGTAGTAGTTCTTGAAGAGGTGAGTTTTCAACCTGCACTGAAAGATGGGCAACGACTCCGCTGTCCTGACATCAGTGATGAATTCATTCCACCACTGTGGGGCCAGGACAGAAAAGAGCCGTGACCGGGTTGATCGGCAGCAGGAGCCTCTGAGTGACGGGGCAACCAGGCGTCCCGAGGCAGCACAGCGAAGTGGTTGGGCGGGGGTGTAGGGCTTGACCATGGCCTGGAGATGGGAAGGAACTGTTCCTTACTTGTCTAAGTACCTCTAAAGGGTTCCATGGTAGCAGCTGATGCCTTATGATAGGGTTCAATAACTTCGGTAAACACAGGGAGATGTAGGCACTGTGGTAGGAGTCTGAGTAGGTTTGTCGCCATTCCTCAAAATGGGACAGAATCTTTTTGATGTCACAGAACTCCTCCTGAACATCAGAAAACACTGCCTGGGACCGGGATAGAATATCAGCTGGTGGAAAAAAACAAGAGAAACAAGAGATGGCGAGAGAAGGAGCACAGGACAAGAAATAGTTAATCAAAGAAAAACAAAATCTTAAAATGTCATGGAGTTCATTGAATACATCCTAGGATATGAGGAGGCATCTGCTTGGAATGCTGAGATCAGCATAAAGGAATAATGAGAGGACAGATTTTTTTTTACCATGGTTTACCATCACATTAATTGTGGGGCATGTTAGAAAATGATTAAATTGCTATCTAGGAGGAGGGAAAGGGTCTTGCAGCAACTTGGCAAACAAACTTCACACTATATGTGCATTGGGTGAAATATTTTTTGGTTAATACCACGGATGACAACATTACAATCGTCAAGCTTTTTAGTTAGGTGTTCATCATTAAAGGGAACAATTCTGATGAATAAAATTCTGATGTATGAATACTCTGACAGAGAAAGAACATACATAAAAGCATGAATACATTAACCTTTACCTCTTTGCCTCTGCAGTTTCTCCTCTTCCTCTGCTGAAGTCTGTGTGTCTTCAAGTGCATCACAAAAGTCTTCTTCACCTTCATTCCCTTTATTTGCCTCACTAGAATATGCAAAACAAATTTTACACTTATCATTGCGTTAGAACTATGAGGGGATGAAGAAAAGAACCTCATGATATCTGTAGAACTAAAACCACAAAAATAGACCAAAACAGAAAAGAATTGTTTTTGCCAGCCCAAATGGAAATTTTAGATGTGTAAAACTTGTGAAAAAAATGTACCCAGGTTTTGAAAATTTTATTACTCCTACTACTTTCAGCTGCTCCTGTTAGGGGTCACCCCAGTGGATCATCCACTTCCATCTCTTCCTGTCATGCCAGCAACCTGTATCTCCTCCTCTTTGGCCTTCCTCTTTTCCTCTTGATTGGCAGCTCCATATTAAGCATCCTTCCCCCAATATACCCAGCATCTGTCCTCTGCACATGCCCAAACCATCTAAATCTTGCCTCTCTTGCTTTTGTCTCCAAACTGTCCAACCTGAGCTGTCCCTCTAATATACTCGTTCCTAACCCTGTCCTCCTTCTTCACTCCAAATTAAAATCTTAACATCTTCAACTCTGCCACCTCCAGCTCCGCCTCCTGTCTTTTCATCAGTGCCACTGTCTCCAAACCATACAACATAGCTGGTCTCACTATCATCTTGTAAACCTTCCCTTTAACTCTTGCTGGTGCTCTTCTGTCGCACATGACTCCTGACACTCTTCTCCACCTACTCCACCCTGCCTCCACTCTCTTCTTCAACTCTCTTCCGCACTCCCCGGCTCATTACTTTGAACAGTTGACCCCAAGTATTTAAGCTCATACACCTTTTTCACCTCTACTGCTTCCATCCTCACCATTCCACTGTCCTTCCTCTCATTCACGCATATGTATTCCATCTTGCTCCTACTGACTTTCATTCCTCTCTCCAGTGCATACCTCCACCTCTCCAGGCTCTCCTCAACCTGCTCCCTACTCTTGCTACAGATCACAATGTCACCCACAACAGAAAAAAACATACATAAAAGCATGAACACCTTAACCCTCACCTTTACCTTTTTTTGTTTTTGCCAGCTCAAGTGGAAATTTTAGACATGTGAACTTGTGAAACAAGTGTACCCGGGTTTTGAACATTTTATTACTAATCCCACAATTGGGTTCAGACCTGCCTTGGAAGGCGCTCTTGCAACGAAAACCAGGCCTGAAAGAGAAGATCTTCACTTGTTTAAGAATAAACTTTCAGTCATTTTAACTTACCCTTGAGTCTGTGTACCCTTGCCAGAGTTGTCAATCTGTTCATCAGTGCCAACTGGAAAACAGATAGAAGCCATGACACAAGCAAAAGTTGAAAATGTGTTTACTCAACCAATTTATTGCTTTTGCCTTCAGCTGGAGTTTTTCCAGACCAATTTTCTTCAATCTAGGGGTCAAATGAGCATTTCATCTCTCATGGAATTTTGTCAAAGGAAATTCTCTCCATGTACCAAACTATAAGCTATTCCTGTCTTGTAGGGACCCTGAGTGGTAGATGTGTTCTTTATATTGGATTCAAACAGAAAATAAATAAACAAGAGCTAACAATAATGCCAAAAACATTTCAAGTTTTTAAAGATTGATTCACAAGGTTGAATTGATTTTCTTACCTGGATTATTGAGCATGTATCAAGGCATTTCAAGTTTTATTGCCAACAGTCATGCAAGAACGCACGCACGCAGACACACACACACACACACACACACACACACACACACACACACACACACACACACACACACACACACACACACACACACACACACACACTTGGATACATACATAATAAACACAGTACTTACAGCTGAGTTTTTGCAGGCGCACTGCCTCCTCCCTGATAGCCTTTTGCCTGCGTTCTATCACCACCTCCATCTGGTCAGACAGGAGAGTGTGCACCTCCAGCTCCAATGAGTTAATCTCAATTACCTTAGAAAAAGAAAATTCTTTTTTTAAACATTCTTATCTCAGCAGATACTTAACCAAGTTGTAAACCCCGAAGATCAAGGAATGGTTGCATATCATCATCAATCAGATTCATCATTATCCTTATTATTAGCAAGTAAATATACTCTTGTTATCAATATAATGATATTAATATCTGACCTTTTCTCGTAGACACTCCACCAGGTTGTTGACGTAGAGGGTCAAGGCTCTATAGAACTTTAGCTGGCTCTCTGAGGAACCTTCTTCCAGGTTCTCCAAGGAGGTTCTAGCACTCTCCACATCACCCTCCATCCTTCTCAGATCTGCCTGTCGTGCTCTGTGCACCTCCTTCAGGGAATCCAGCCTATGTAGGAGAGGGAGAGAGGGAGAGAGAGAGAGAGAGAGAGAGAGAGAGAGAGAGAGAGAGAGAGAGAGAGAGAGAGAGAGAGAGAGAGAGAGAGAGAGAGAGAGAGAGAGAGAAAGAGAGAGTAAGGAGAAAGTGAGAGAAGGAAAAAGAGGAAAATTGTAGTTGTGCACAAATGCGATTTGCCATAGTGTGTGAACACTGAGGTCCCGCCATCTCCTGCCAAAGCCCATAAAAGCAGAATAAAGACTGACTTTGCTGTGATCCTCCTCTTGACCATAGAGACAGTGACAGCAGGCAGACTCTCTGGGATATTCAACTTTCTTGACCTCTTCTTCTGTCTTAGTTTGTCTCTCCTACTGTTACTGGTGTCAGTGCAGCTGCTGGCATCACTGCCTGAAGGACACTGAGGTAAAGGGAGAAAGAGCATGTTAAAGAAAAGAGAACTACAGGGGTGTCCGGGTAGCGTAGCGGTCTATTCCGTTGCCTACCAACACAGGGATCGCCGGATCAAATCCCCGTGTTACTCCCGGCTTGGTCGGGCACCCCTACAAACACAATTGGCCGTGTCTGCAGGTGGGAAGCCTGATGTGGGTGTGTCCTGGTCGCTGCACTAGCACCTCCTCTGGTCGGTCCGGGCACCTGTTCGGGGGGAGGGGGAACTGGGGGGAATAGCATGATCCTCCCATGCGCTACGTCCCCGTGGCGAAACTCCTCACTGTCAGGTGAAAAGAAGCGGCTGGTGACTCCACATGTATTGGAGGAAGCATGTGGTAGTCTGCAGCGCTCCCCAGATCGGCAGAGGGGGTGCAGCGGCGACTGGGACGGCTCGGACGAGTGGGGTAATTGGCTGGATACAACTGGGGAGTAAAATGGGGGGAAAACCGAAAAAAAAAAGAAAAAAAGAAAGAACTGTGGAGAAAACGGTTAACTAACAATAATAAACTATATAGCACCTTTCACACATGAAATGCAGCTCCAAGTGCTTACATCAGAAAGAAGTAGATTCAACAATCACAAACAAAATAAAATAAAAAGTCACTTTAAAAGTGCTTTACAATCACCAAGAGAATGAAAATCAAAAGCCATTTAAGAGCATATAAGATGATAAAATTAAAATATTTCATTAGATTTATATAAATAGCAAAATAAAAAAATAGAGAAAAAAAATAGCCAGAACTGGTTAAACAATAAAAGGCTGATCAGATGGAGGCAAGAGTCAGTCTCCCAATAAAACACACTGAAATCCAATCCACAAGTGCAAACATTTTAAAGGGAAAATTCACTGTAACAGCACCTGTAGAATATAGCAATTCCTTAATTTACTGTAGATAGTGGGTTGATATCACAGAGGAGTAATGGGTGTGGAACGCACAGACATGTAAAGTCATATTCTCTTGTTATGACACCATATATTTGGTTGGACTACGAGATAAGATAATGTAAATTAGAATAAAAATAAACATAGAACAAAAGAACAGACAGAACTATAGAAAGAAAAAACAGAAAATAAAAAAATCTGGAACAGAGCAATAACGAGTCAAAACAAGATAGATTTCTGAGCTTGGGGAGGGTTGAGCACAATCTTTGAGCACACCAGCTTTTATTTAAGGAATTTGTGCAATACAAAGTACACTTTTAAACAATCAGCTTTAACATACTTTCTTTTTCACTTCTATGAAATTGTGATGACATTAGAGACATACTAAAATGAATATTCAGCTAGTGAAACAACAGACATTAAAAGAAATCAACTGGAGCAGCGTTATGGCAAAACAGAATCTTCTTTCCACTGATGGCATAATACAATTTCTTTGAGCAGGGTGCAAAAACATGCACTGGACTCATCTAATTTAATCACACCAAGTGCCAAATGTTTGCTCATCCCCACCTTTTCATCCAACAAAAAGCTACCGCCTTTTATTTTTTTTACCACTCTGCGCTAAACATGTCCAATGATTGCTGCTGCGTTATTAAAACTTTATAAAAACTTCATCCATTATCCAAGTCACTTATCCTGCTCTCAGGGTTGCAGGGATGCTGGAGCCTATCCCAGCAGTCTTTGGGCGGCAGGCGGGGAGACACCCTGGACAGGCCGCCAGGCCATCACAGTGATATTTTCAAAAACATGATATTTTCCTCACAAATAAAAATAATGTTAACTAACCAAGGTATCAGTTGACATAATGTAGCCCTGCCTTAATGCTCCTGAACTCTCGGGGTAATTTCTAAGTCTTTAAGTATGTATGCTCTCAGGAAGAGAAACAGCTATCGCTTCGTCTGCTGTGGTGGGTGAGTGTAAGAAGTTCTCTGCCATTATAAGGCAACACAAGCTGAATACTGTTTCATTGTAAGGATAAGGTCCTCTGTGTTGGCAGTCTAGTTTACAAGCCTCCACTGCTTCCCGAGAGACCTCTTTCAGGGAATCTTGCCCTCCGAACAGACGAGGGAAGGTGTACATGAGAATTGGACGTCCACTTGGAGCTACTGCATTTCTGGTCTTGCGGATAATGTGGGTATTCCACAAATGTGTAACTTCCTGCAGCTCTTCCTCGATGATGATGTTTTATAGAAATTATGAATCTAAAACCCTTGTATGCCAGAATTCCGGTGTGGTGTCAGAAAAATGTACGCCATTATAACAGCACATAAAAAAGAATGTAACACAAAGAAATAGAACAAGAAAGAAAGAAAGAAAATATATTTATTGGGGTGACGAATGGGCTTTCCCACCTGTTCTGCTGGACATCTCTTGACTCCTTTCCCAATCTGCGTCTCCTCCCACAGCTCCTGCTCCTCTTTCTCTGAGTCAGACACACTGCCATCACTGCCTCCTGAAATACATAGATACACTTGTGTTAAACAATGCATCACTAAGACACGTAATCAGAGATGTTTGAAACACACAAGCAGATTTGAGCAAACACATTTGACAAAAACACTTTACCATAAATGCCTCCTCTCTTCACTCTCAGCTCTGCTGTCACATAATAATAATAATGATAATTATAATAATCAACAATATATTTTAATGTTCCTTTCTGGACATCAATGGTCCCCTTACAATTTAACAAAAAAAAGAAGCAAATCTAAAAACTTAGTAGACAGGAACAAGACAACAATATAGGTACAGCCGCAGAGATCAACATAAAAAATAAGACCAATCATAAATCCACAAAACAGCATAAAAACAGTCCCCTTCCTTTCTCTCTCTCTAAAGCAATGAGTCAATCCCTCATACTTCCCTCCTTTCTTTCTCTCCCACTCCACCCTTCTCTTTACCTCCCCCCACCATCCTTCCCCTTTCCCATCTGCCCTCACTTCCTCCACCTTCCTATTCATCCCTCCCCCCCTCCCTCTCATACCGATTTTCTCAGCAATCCTCTCCCTGATGCCCTTCGTCCGTGGAGCAAACTCGATCCTTCGCTCATGATCATCTGGCTCATCGTCATCATTATCAACATCACTGTCATCATGTTCATCGTCTCTGCTCTGATGGTCTGGGCTGCTACCAGGGGAGCTTTGGTAATCCCTATCCAGGGCAATGAACTCTTTCTGGCCTCGAATCTCGCGGCGCTGCCTTCTGGCAGCCTGGATTTCTTTGGCATCTGGGATAATTACTGTATGCAGATAAAAATGCAGGCACACACATACATAAACATGTGACACATGTACAACACAGGCTCACACAAGAGACGTGGCCCACAAACACACATACAGAGTATAAGTAAGAATTTTGGGTTTAAATTTAATATTATCAGGGATTGCTGAATGGTACTTATTAAAACAAATTAAACAACTCATGGCAGCCCACTCCCTAGATTTTTTTTGCAGTCAAAAAGAGAAGAACTGGTCAGGCCAAGTTGTTTTTGTTGTTGTTTAATGCCCCATCCCATAAAAGACTAAAAGACTCGCTTTCACAATACTTGGCAAACTATGCCACGATTGCAGCAAACAGTATATGAGGGCATTTAAAATAAGCCAATATTGGTAAATCTGCTACCTTTCTATTTGAATTTGTCTTGCTTGCTTTAATTTGTATTTGTCATTCACATTACCTAACAATGGAGGTCAAGATACAAACAGATACATATGTAGCATCTTTAACATACAAGACATTAATTTAGGCTAGGCAACTTTATTTATATAGCACATTTTATACACACAAGACAGACTCAATGTGCTTCACATAAAAAAAGTATACAATAAAAATATTTAAAAAGTAATTAATAAAAAGATATTTACTAAATTTCCTTTAATTTACTAAAAATATTTTTCCACAAGTACACATGCAGACATGTTCACACGTTCTGTTAAGATTTTCTCTGACATCTGTGCACAATAGCATTGACAATTGTTTTGTATGACTGGCTCCTCAACTTCAACACAATATGAATGGCTGGCAATGCTATAACAGCCTCACTATTCCGCAGTTTTCATGCAAAAGAATTAAAATTGTTATGGCAAAATGTCCTCGCAACAGAAAGCCTATAGTATGCTCAGACACACACACGGGCATAGGCAGAGAGAGCGAGAGAAAGACACACAGATGTCTGTCCTTCTTTAAAAAAAAAAAAAAATCACTGTGCTATATTTTTGCTATACAAGTAATAACTATATAAGTATCAGTATACAAATACTACTATACAAGTAATAACTGTTACCGTTCACTATTTAATTTTCAATCAGAAAGAAATATTATTTGGTTATATAGAAAAGAAATGGCTTTACACCTCAATAAAAATATATGCTTCTGTTTAGGTCAACAGAAATTGTTCGTTTTATAATAATAATAATAATAACTGTTTATTTATATAGCACTTTTCAAAACAAAGTTACAAAGTGCTTTAGAAGACAAAGAAAAAAATGGTAGACAAACAATGATAAAAACAATTTAAAAACAGTTTAAAAGTTAAACAAATTTATTTATTTTGACTTTTTTGGTGCTTTGTTATGGCAGTTTCCAATACAATATCAAATATTGAATTCTTTACTAGTATTGTATTAAATTTCGCGCACGTGTACACGCACGCACGCACGAACACACACACACGCACACCCCTACCTGTTTTAGGAGCATAGAAGCTGGGGGCCGGTGAGGAAGCTGAGCTAGACAAGGATGACACGTCATCATCTTCATCATCCTCACGGTGGGATGTGTATGGTGAGGCCTGGCTGCTAGAATCCTCCCTGGGGGAAGCAGATGGCGAAAAATCTTTGCCAGTTGGGGCTGGAAAACAAGACATCACATTAGGTTATAGGGTTGGATGTATATGTGCATGTTTGTACACTCACACACGTATAATATATTCTGCATACACAGGTTATGAGTACTATATGTGTCACTATCTGATTAGTGTGTATGTATGCACATATGAAAGTATATATGTATAAATGTATGTCTGTATGCTGATAAAGTTGCATCTCTTATGTAAAGTCACAAATGTGTATTTGTGTATACACCATGCAAATTTGTGTACCACACATTCGAAGGGTCCTATTTAGTATATTAGGGATTGACCAATTATCAGTCTGGCTGATTATGAGCTTAGGTATTTGTCATTTTTCAAATTATTGTTAACGGCATATTTTTATCAGCCAGTCGATTTTTTTTTAAATCACATATTGAAAATGTTTATTATTTCCTTACATACAGAAAAAAGGTTTTGAAACAACCACATGAAGAGGAGAGATGTGAAAAGAGGAGAAAGGGGAAACTTGTAGAAAAACAGCAAGCAAGAATGGTCAGGGTGTGTGTTCAAAAGCATAACTACAGCATTATCAGGAGTAAAATCTATTAGACACTCCAATAAATGCAGCGAATCAAAATTTGCTGCATAGCAGCAAGGTCATCAAAATAAACTTCAAAATGAAGCTACAACCTTTATATAGCTGGAAGTCACCTGCACATTTTTCAAGGCATTTCTAAATGTTGCAAAAGTCTTTAAACCTTCTCAGCATTGGCAACATTATTCCTTCAAAATACATTATTGACAGTTGCTTTTAAAAACTGTCATAAACTTTCATAAAGGGAGAGAACAAAGGCCAACTCTTTGGTAAACTGGTAGGGCTGTCAATGAATGTTCCAAATTCATATATAACCAAATCGTGGGAAAAAAGAATAAAAACAGCCATTGAGAGTGAAATTATGTTTGTGGAAAAAAACTACATAACTGAAAATAAAAAAAATCACAGTATTTCACTTGCTTTTGTGCCCCAATCTAGCCTCCATTTTAACCGAAATAATAATTACATATATAAAGAAAACAGGCCTTCTCCTCTTGTAAATCCCGAACGGACAGTTCTACATGTTAACAAAAAACTGGCTCCCTTTAGCGTTGAGGTGGTGTAACTGATATAGTCATCTATATTACTGGATACAGTCAACCTGTAAGCAATACTGCTAGTCTCTGTTAAGCTTGTTAGCATTATGAAGTCATTAATTCTTAGCACTTTACTTTCATTTCACAGCACAGATAACTTGGCTTTGACTTATGACAGGTAAAACCAAACTACACTGCTCAAAAAAATAAAGGGAACACATAAGCAATGCAATGTAGCTCCAAGTCAATCACACTTTTGAGATATCAACCTGTCCAGTTAGGAAGCAACACTGATTTGTGAATCAATTTCACCTTTTGGTAAATTGTCTAATTTCCACCAGGTGGAAATTAGACAATTTGCAAGACAACCCCTATAACAGGAATGGATTTGCAGGTGGTGGCCACAGACCATTTGCCTGTCCTCATCTTTTCTGGCCGATCTTTGGTTAGTTTTTCATTTTGCTAGTGCCCGCACCACTAGAGGTGGCATGAGGCGGTATCTGCAACCTACAGAAGTTGCTCAGGTGGTGCAGCTCATCCAGGATGGCACATCAATGCGTGCTGTGGCAAGAAGACTTGATGTGTCTCCCAGCACAGTGTCCAGAGCATGGAGGAGGTACCAGGAGACAGGCCAGTACACCAGGAGACGTGGAGGGGGCCGCAGGAGGACAACAACCCCGCAGCAGGACCGCTATCTGGTCCTTTGTGCAAGGAGGAACAGGAGGAGCACTGCCGGAGCCCTACAAAACGACCTTCAACAGGCCACTAATGTGCAGGTTTCTGCTCAAACAGTGAGAAACAGAATGCATGAGGATGGTATGAGGGCCCGACGTCCACAATTGGGGCCTGTGCTCACAGCCCAACACCGTGCAGCCCGATTGACCTTTGCCAGAGAACATCTTGGTTGGCAGATTCGCCATTGGCGCCCTGTGCTCTTCACAGATGAGAGCAGGTTCACACTGAACACATGTGACAGACGTGAGAGAGTCTGGAGACGCTGTGGAGAACGTTCTGCTGCCTGCAACATCCTCCAGCATGACCGGTTTGGCGGTGGGTCAGCGATGGTCTGGGGAGGCATATCCTTGGACGGCCGCACAGACCTCTACGTGCTAGCCAGAGGTACCATGACTGCCATTAGGTACCGGGATGAGATCCTCAGACCCATTGTCAGACCATATGCTGGTGCACTGGGCCCTGGGTTCCTGCTCATGCATGACAATGCTCATCCTCATGTGGCCAGAGTGTGTCAGCAGTTCCTGTATGTCGAGGGCATTGATGCTATGGACTGGCCTGCACGTTCCCCAGACCTGAATCCAATTGAGCACCTCTGGGACATCATGTCTCGTACCATCCGCCAACGCGATGTCGCACCACAGACTGTCCAGGAGTTGACCGATGCCCTGATCCAGGTCTGGGAGGAGATCCCTCAGGAGACCATCCGTCGTCTCATCAGGAGCATGCCCAGACGTTGTAGGGAGTGCATACAGGCACGTGGAGGCCACACACACTACTGAGCCTCATTTTGAATCGTCTTGAGGAATTTCCACAGAAGTTGGATCAGCCTATGTTCTCATTTTCCACTTTGATTTTGAGTATGATTCTGAATCCAGACCTTAATGGGCTAATGATTTTGATTTCCATTGATCATTCTTAGGTTATTTTGCTCTAAACACGTTCCTCTGTCTAATACATAAAGACTTTCAGCTGAAATATTTCATTCCTCGAGGTCTATATTGTGTTTTTAGGTGTTCCCTTTATTTTTTTGAGCAGTATATATGGTTTGTATGGTCATCTATAAGTGTTCCCTGCCAGAACAGATTTCTTCTTTTCACAAGTGTCTACGAGCAAATTCCTTCTTAATTTGACAGCCCGTTATGGTATCTGAAATTGCCACGAGACAAAGAATAATAAACTACTATTAAGCGAAAGAGCGGGCTTGAGCATAAAGGATAAACAAAAAACAAAAAACAAAGATAGAGGCATGTAACTCAAATCCTAAGCAGCCAAGCACCATCCTAAAGCAGAACGCCTCAACATCCCTCTGTTACCAGCGTTAGTTCATGACCAGAACACCAACTTAGCAGCCAGTCTTTTGTGTGTGTGTGTGTGTGTGTGTGTGTGTGTGTGTGTGTGTGTGTGTGTGTATACAGTTAGTTTCCTAGAACCAGGAAGAGAGGCAAGCAGCCATATCATGGGCACAATGCAGACAGTCTGTAACTACCTCGCTAAGATGTGTAGATCGAAGAAAGTGCACGCGGTTGATGACAATGACATCAAAGATCAGAGACCTAGTTTGTTTGTGGTGTAGTGCAAACGCAGCCACAGATGGATGAATGGACAGTTGAATTGAAAACAGCACGCAAATGTGTAAAATGTAAACTGGACACTGGTGCACAAGCCAACGTAATTTCTTACAGCCTGTTGCAGAGAACTGGGAAAAAGAATGTACTTAGACACACAGAGGTGAAGCTGTCTACATATGCAGGAGACAAAATACCTGTGAAAGGAAAGTGTAACTTGACAGTAAAATATAAGAACAAAACATATGTAGTGGAATTCACTGTGGTAAAGACAGATGCTAAACCAGTCCTGGGAATTCATGCATGTGAGGAAATAAGGCTTATCCAGAGAGTGATGGTATTGAATAAAAGTGAACATTAGATTGTTAGATTGTTATCACATAGTGCCTTGAACATCATGCACTTCATTTTTATCTTTTTCAAATATTTTCTATGTTCATTTAATTTCATTTATGTTCATATGATCATTTAAAGGCAGCCTTGTGTTGGGGTTTGTGTTACTGCAAATTTTGGCACATTTTTTACATTTACTGCAACTGAATATTGGCCCCAAATATCGGCTGTCGGCCTCTATAACACTAATGGGACATGGACAAAACCCTACCGTGTGGAACTACATTCTCTCAACCGCAGAACATCCATCTGGTTCTGCTGATGTGCGGCGTATTAACGTGCACTGCACAGGTGCACTTACGTGAAGGAATACGGACATTCTGCGGTTGAGCGAATGTAGTTCCACATGGTAGGGTTTTTTCCATGTCCCATTCCTCAACTTCTGTGCCGGCTACTCCTGCTGAATCTCCAAACTGGAAGCGCACAGACTCCCATCTACTGCAGGTAATACACTGACTATTGATAAGTACCTCATGCAACCCCACTTCAAAAACCCGAACTATCACTTTAAAGATAAGAGAAAGGGAACATAATGACACTAATGAACATTTTTCCATTCAGTTCAGTCAAAGCCTGCTGGGAGCACTTTAACCAACTTATGTGGAATTATTTTAATATTATAATTATTCAGTTTGATCAGAGTTTACTTCCTGCTGTCCATGCTGTTTAATTCATTCCATTTTCATGTTTTGGAAGCTATTTATTTTTAACTAAAAAAGAATTCCGCTCAGATTGTTATCTAGTGCTTTGAACATCATGCACTTTATTTTTTCAAATATTTTCTGTTTTACGCAACATTCAACCAAACATAGTATGTTCATTTAAAGGCAGCCTTGTGTTGGGGTTTGTGTTGCTGTAAATTTTGGCACAATTTTTTTTTACATTTACTGCAACTGAATATCAGCCCCAAATTTCGGTTATCGGGCGCCATAACTTACGGATACTCATTATCGGTATCAGCCCTGAAAAAACCATATTAGTCAACCCCTAGTATATATGTGATGCAATCTTTTTTATTCATTGCATAGTGTATACCATTACCTATATGGGTGTAGATATACCATAACATCTGCCATAATTACCAAGTACTTTGTTGGGATGAACCCATACAAGTATCAGATATTGGGCCAATACCCAACTAAAATGGGAGTATTTGGACATCTCGCCCAAGACTATAATCCAATACTAATTCCCAGGAGTAACATGCTATGAAAAATACTAGAAGAGTGCACTCAGTAGAGGGCAGATCCCCGCGAAGCGTATCTCCACTTCTGTGGTGCTCGGACTTGGCGACAAATCACCCCTTTTTTGCCTATCAGGAGAAGGGAAAATATGGAAGCACTGCCTGCATACAGTGCACCTGGAAAGTATTCACACCCCTTCACTTTCCCCACATTTTGTTATGTTACAGCCTTATTCCAAAATGGATTAAATTCCTTTTTTTTCTCATCAATCTACATACAATACCCCATAATGACATAGTAAAAAAAGTTTTGTAGAAATTTTTGCAAATTTATTAAAAATAAAAAACTGAAATATTGCATGTACATAAGTATTCACACCCTTTACTCAGTACTTGGTTGAGCCACCCTTGGCAGTGATTACAGCCTCAAGTCTTCTTGGGTATGAAGCTACAAGCTTGGCACACCTATATTTGGGGTATTTCTCCCATTCTTCTCTGCAGATCCTCTCGAGTTCTGTAAGGTTAGATGGGGAGCGTTGCTGCACAGCTATTTTCAGGTCTTTCCAGAGATGTTCAATGGGGTTCAAGTCTGGGCTCTGGCTGGGCCACTCAAGGACATTCACAGACTTGTCCCGAAGCCACTCCTTCGTTGTCTTGGCTGTGTGCTTAGGGTCGTTGTCGTGTTGAAAGGTAAACCTTCGCCCCAGTCTGAGGTCCTGAGCGCTCTGGAGCAGGTTTTCATCAAAGATCTCTCTGTACTTTGCTCCATTCATCTTTCCCTCGATCCTGACTAGTCTCCCAGTTCCTGCCGCTGAAAAACATCCCCACAGCATGATGCTGCCACCACCATGCTTCACTGTAGGGATGGTATTAGCAAGGTGATGAGAGGTGCCTGGTTTCCTCCAGACGTGATGTTTGGCATTCAGGCCAAAGAGTTCAATCTTGGTTTCATCAGACCAGAGAATCTTGTTTCTCATGGTCTGAGAGTCCTTTAGGTACTTTCTGGCAAACTCCAAGCAGGCTATCATATGCCTGTACTGAGCAGAGGCTTCCGTCTGACCACTCTACCATAAAGACCTGATTGGTGGAGTGCTGCAGAGATGGTTGTCCTTCTGGAAGGTTCTCCCATCTCCACAGAGGAATGCTGGAGCTCTGTCAGAGTGACCATCGGGTTCTTGGTCACCTCCCTGACCAAGGCCTTTCTCCCCCGATTGCTCAGTTTGGCTGGGCGGCCAGCTCTAGGAAGAGTCCTGGTGGATCCAAACTTCTTCCATTTAAGAATGATGGAGACCACTGTGCTCTTCGGGACCTTCAAAGCTGTAGAAATGTTTTTGTACCCTTCCCCAGATCTGTGCCTCGATACAATCCTGTCTCAAGAGGTCCACAGACAATTCCTTTGACTTCATGGCTTGGTTTATGCTCTGACATGCACTGTCAACAGTGGGACCTTATCTAGACAGGTGTGTGCCTTTCCAAATCATGTCCAATCAATTGAATTTACTAGAGGTGGACTCCAATCAAGATGTAGAAACATCTCAAGGATGATCAGTGGAAACAGAATGAACCTGAGCTCAATTTTGAGTGTCATAGCATAGGGTGTGAATACCTACGTACATGCAATATTTCAGTTTTTTATTTTTAACAAATTTGCAAAAATTTCTACAAAACCTTTTTCACTTTGTCATTATGGGGTATTGTGTGCAGATTGATGAGAAAAAAGATGAATTTAATCCATTTTGGAATAAGGCTGTAACATAATAAAATATGGGGCAAGTGAAGGGGTGTGAATACTTTCCGGGTGCACTGTATCTCCCCTTCTCCGGTGCTCAGACTTAGGCGAAAAACCAGCAGAGGAGTTAGCACGCAATTGTGGTATAAAACAGGTTTTTCAAAGGTTTTGAATCACCGCAATCATGAAAGGTCCTTGATCATACAGTCACAACTGTGCACAAAATTATTAGGCTGAAAGGCCAAGTAGTAGTATGTGAGATTAGCAGCAAACAGATACACGCACACACGGACAGAAAAACCAGTGTTTTTCCTGTCACAATAAGACGTTTGCACAGTGCCCAAGTCAACTGAATGGGAAATATGGAAAAAAAAAGTTTTTTATATGCGTGCTCAAGCTAAAAAAAAACAAAAAACAAAAACAAAACAAAAAAAAACCTACTTAATAAAAACGTTTTGCCTGTCAGTCTGTGGATGTACAGCCTCCTAGGTGGACCCTCGTACGAATGTGACCAAGTCTAATATAAACTTGCATTTTCCAAAAAGAAAAAATTGCTATGCGACCATTTTGGTCTAACCCTAACCCTTTCTTTATTTTCATAATGCTATAATAAAGCTGGGTAAAACATTAATGCTCGTGCATGTGCGATTCACACACTCTACAGATGACTCAGATCGGGCAGTGACAAGTATATGCAACACCTCCTGTTTTGAATGCACCCTAGAGGAAGTTGTTCCTTTATAACTTTCACATTTTTTTGGATTATAAAAATTCTTTTAATAACTTTTGATCATGTCGCTGCCCAATCCGAGTCAACTGTAGATATGAGTTGCATATGGTTGACTCAGACCGGGCAGCAACAGAGAGCAGCACTGGTCGAACGAGCTAGAGTGAATGAAGAGAGGTGGTAGCGAGACAAAAAACCCAATTTTTTTTCAACTGCAATCACGAGTGGTTCTTTATCACACAGTCATAACTGTGAACAATAAATATTTAGGCTGATGGGTCCAAGATTAGCTGCGAACAGACAAATGCCTGCACAGACACATGAGCAAACACATAATCCCCTCCAAGCTATCCGCCTGACAGGGATAACAAAAACAACTTGATTTACTGAATATTTGTCACATGGAAGTCTATTTCTTTAATTGTGGAAAAAAAACTCAATTATTTTGCTCAATGATCCTACACTAATGGTCTAAGTCTGCACTATTCAGCAAAAGCAATAGATTGATGCCGAGTTACCACTCGGCATCTACCAGTACTTCAAGATTCATACTCAGAATCAGTATCGACAGTGAAAAAATTATATCGATTCATCCCTGAGTGTAAGGGAGTTTTGCAATTTTCCTTTATGAGTTTGATGTTATTGAGGTACATACCATTGTTGTGAAAATTCTTGGCGGATGAACCCTCCTTCCTTCTAGCTTGGAACACCACCGCTTTATCAGATGACTTTCTTAGCTTAAACTCTGCTCCCTCGGCTAAGTTGACAAAAAAGACAGAGTTTTAATTAGCACAGAAGTCTTTATTAGCGTTACTCAAGTATCTGCATGGACAGAACACACTCCAAATAGACCTTTTATTGATTAAATGACCCCTTAGCATATTTGACTTGACTGTGAGCATAGCCTTGGCCATTTAGTCTTGGCTTTTCCTGACATGGTATGACTTGTTCAGAATGCATTTAACTACCGTTAACACAACAATAATATCTGAAATCTAGCCCAACTTCCAATGGTTATCTATAATTTTTAGAATTAACTTTTGATTATGTTTGATTAGATTTAAAACATGGATTGGTTTGGCTCCTTGTAACAATCTATGACCCATTAACCTTTTTTTAAATTTTTTAACTGGGTGTAACCTCATATTGCAGGATAGGGGCCTTTTTTCATTCCTAAAGCTAGACTTGCAACTAAATACCAGGCTTTTGCCATCAACGCACCTAACCTACATAGTCTTTGAAATTCCCTCCTTCAGGAGCTCAAGCAGTCAGAATCCGTCTCGTCTTTGAACTTCTCAAGACTTCTCTCTACTGATGTGTTTATTTGTAAAAATGTTTTCCTTCCAACTGTCGTGCGATAATTTGTAATAATTTCTCTACTTGTCACCCAAGCTGTATACTCATCTTTGCCTCTGTATCTGAGTCAAATGGCCAGATTGAAACTTTTTTGGAAAAGCTTCACGGTTAAATGTTCAACTGTTATTGTCGTTTCAAATTAAAGCATTAGCCTCCGTCTGAATAGTATAGGTCAGTTGTCATAATCACTATTTGCAATAGTAGGGTGACCAGATATTCAAAATCCCAAACCGGGACCCTAAAAAGTGTGCCGCACGTTCGTGCACGCGCACACGCATATGCACGCGCTCGTAAACTTGTCAGTCTCGCCGGACTTGATACATTGAAGGAAGCATTTTTATCCCCTTCCACCAAAAAAAGACACGCTAGAGTAGCGAGTTTTTTTTAAACTTCACACATACAGACAAATCTGTGTTTAATTCACACTCGTGGTGCATTGTTTATGTTTTTTGATTGGATTAGGTAATAATGAGTGGGACAGTACATGGGAAACATCTCTGTAAGCGCTGAAAACAAATACAATATTCAATATTTTTTTTAACTGCTGTGAAAACCGGGTCATTTGGGGGATGGACGTTGAAAACCGGGACATTTTACTATTTTACAGATATCTGCCGGGACTCCCAGCTTGAAACCGGGACAATCCCGGACAAACTGGGACGTCTGGTCACCCTGTGCAACAGCTATCGATTCAGACGTTTCCAATCATTTAAAACAGTCACAATTCTACGTAGACTCTACGTCTAAATAGTGCCCCATATTTGGAAATGGGCTTTTTTTCTAAAACGACTACCTCTGTATTTACCTTCTTTGTCGTCGGAGAAACTCAGCACGACGTTCTTTTTATCTTTCTTTCTTACTCTCGATTTACTCAGCTCCGTGTTTACTGATGTCAATTCTGTCTTCGTCCCTTCTTCTCCATCACTGTCCGATTTGGGAGACGTCGCTTCCCGTTTGGAGGTACAAGAGATGCCGCGGCCTTGGGGCAATCTGGACGGCTTGTATATTACGTCGCAAACGGCAGATACAGCATGAGGCTCGTTTTTTTCATCTTTATCTCCATTTGTGTGCTCATCCTCTTCGTCGCTGGATTCATCTTTTCTTTGTCGAAAGTTTCTCTTGGGCTTTTTATTGAACATTCTAACACCAAAACTGGCAGCGCTGGATGTTTTCCGTCAAACCAAGGCAAAGCGCAATACGGCACACCGTAAAAATTTTTGTAATACCGTCGCAAAGCTACTGACAGGACCACGTAGTGGCTGTTGTCGGGAACTGAACTGCACGACAAAAATTGCCGCCGTAAACTGTTAAGTTTGCGCACCAACTCAAAGGTTATAAATTGAACAAAGTGTACAAGTGTACAAAAACAGCATCAATGGCAATAGTAATCATGAATAAATAAATAATACTCTGGATATTTCTATAAAGTATTCGAAACTGTTATAGGCTGGCCACTGTAAGTACAATTTAATGGGTCCTCACCAAGTTATCGTCTCAGCCATGAAAAAATATAAACGGGCACAGACAGAGCAAACGAAATACAATGTGTGGCTGTTGAGGTTGTCATATGGTTCATTCTCACGCAAGCTCAGGTGAGAGGTGAGGTTTTGAACACCTGTCATCAATGTCACACCGACCGCCATATTCGGTACAAAAATAAAAACCCAATTAAGGCCTGAAAACGCGCGCACACAAATACTATTCGATAAGCAATAGTTTCTTTTCTTTCACGTTTCCCAAGTGGATTTCATTCCTCTGTTCTAGAATACCAACTCTCTCTCTCTCTCTCTCTCTCTCTCTCTCTCTCTCTCTCTCTCTCTCTCTCTCTCTCTCTCTCTCTCTCTCTCTCTCTCTCTCTCTCTCTCTCTCTCTCTCTCTCTCTCTCTCTCTCCTCCCTCTGGGTGTACGGTCAAACGTTGCAGCGCCAGAGCCAGCAGACACTCGTCAGCCATGTTGTTTGTGTGACACAGAACTGTCAGCAACAGGTTTTGGTGCACTAAACGTGGTCTTTTTTCCCCTTTTTGATGGATTGTTCGGCTTTGTTGATACTTTACATTCACATTGCGTCCAGGAAATCTTTCAGGAGGGGTGGATTGTAAACTTGAAGTTGGAGAAGTCTTTAAATCCAGGGGTTTCTGCATGCTCGTGGAGGTGCCCACCCCGAAACTGCTTATCTAAGCATGAGTGTAAGTTTGATATTGTTATGATATCGTTCAAATAAAGGGCTATTTAATTAATATTGACAACAGCGGGTTAGGCTACATTTGTTTTTAGTTACACTGACGTGAAACAAACCTTTTTTTTCCAGGAGGGATGCTTTCCGAATAACTCCTCTGAAAAAGTTTAATGAGAGTAATGTGTTAGTATTTAGGCATTATTCACCATATTCCCAAAACAAAAAGACTATTTATTGTTGTTTTTTAAAGGTTAGATTGTAATTTTTGAAGCAGAAATCTTAAGGAAAGTCTCCTAAATTCCTCTCGTGCTAAACTAGTAGAGCAGGTTACAGGTCTTGTATCTTAGACTGGCTGGTGACAAGTGATTAGGAAATCTTTACGTTTATCAGAGACACAGAGAGAGAGAGAGAATATGTCTGGATTGTGAATGATAAGTATCTGTTCTGTGTTACTCGTCATCATGAAGTTCATGAGACCGTCATGCCAGGTCCCATCAACAGGCCCTAGTATCATGTTTTTAATCAGCATAGTCAGTTAAAAGCTATGGAAGTTCAAGACTAAGACATGTAAATCAATTGAACTGCAATGATTTGGCATATGTACATAGGCACTGTAGATTTACCAGCATAGTTCCGTTAGTGTGTGCACAAATGTAACTCTTCAGGAGGTTTGCTTTGTTTGCTCTCTATGATATTTAACAGGCAAACACACTCAAAGACAGCAGTGCTAACTAACTGGTGTTCATGCAGTGCCCCCAGCTATTATCAATAGTCTACTCGACAGTGTAACTGCTGAACAATATCTGCTATGTCCAGATGAACTGATTCAACTTTCTGTGATTTCCTTACCTGGATTATTGAGCATGCATAAAGACAATATAACTGCTTGACTTTTTTTCCCCTGATTAACAATATTTCTGTTGTTGGTACTGAAGCGTCTTCATCTTGCTTGTCCACCTCCTTAAATTGTAGTGCAACTGTAGTGATGCAATCATCATCATCATTTGACACCCGAGTAGCATAATGAAGAGGTTAATCACCCTTAAACTGGACTACCCAGGCTTAAACTCCATGTTGGCAAGTACTGGTATGCAGTACCTGAGCAAGACACTGTATCCCAAGCAGCTCTTACAACCACCAACCTAACCTCTATCGACATCTTGGAGTATACCATTACTGGGTGGTGCACAGGTCCAATATGCTAGCGTTCCAGCGCTGAGGTTCATAGTTTGACCCCTGGCTTTACCTCTGGCACTGCCGGACGTCCCAAGGAACAATAAGCAATGTTGTTGGATGGGGAGCTGGTAGGGGCAAAAATAAGTTGTCTTTCGCTTTCGATAAAGGCATCTGCTATAAATAGGAGAATGTAAATTCTACATCATTATCCCTGTGGTAATTACTTCTATCAACTTACAGACAGCCCAGAGATCTCTGTTAAACTGGCTTGACCTGACTATATGGCCAAGCTGTGGTAGTAGTGAACTGTTTGGGCAGATTTATGACTTAAGCAAGCTATTTACTTGATTTGCAAAATACCTTGCGTTCCTAAAAATGACACATAGGAAATGACAGGAAGCTGACATAGTTGGGGAAAGGGGCTCGCTCTATGCCATTTATGCCCTGTGAAAAGGGTAGGCTGCTTGCTAGATTAATTCACCTGTGTTTAGTTGAGTCTATTTCATCTAGATTATCGTTTACAATAAAATTCCAATTTATCACAGGACTTTCTCTGGCTCTGTAATCCCCACTGTATAGACAATTCAGGGCAGGACAAAGCACAGCAGAGTAGATGAAGCAAAGGCATGCCTTGCCTTAGGAAAACAAAGCAAAGCAAAAAGCATTTATCAAACCCTATCTGACAAATTGCTAACAGTCCTTGTCGCACTTTCAGAATATTTGTGATGCTCAAGAGAGAGGAGAGCAAGAGAGTTGGTGTCACTTGTGTGATGTCAGTGAGTTGGGTAGCTGTAAATCAATCTTTTCTAAGAACACCAATCAAGCAGACAGGCTGTGCTTGTTTCTAAACAGAGCAGGGGTGAGGACAAGTCAGGGTCATACAACTGGAAGGACATGGATATAGGAGCAGAGAGAAAAAAAAAGAGACAGGGTGAAAGAAGAGATAGAATGAGAGAGAGGCAAACAGATGCTACAATTGAGCCAGAGAATGAGGAAATGAAAGGATCGGGTGAGGAGAAGGTTCACTACACAGGTGTCAGTGTTTTCTCCCATCATCTCTCATTTAATGTTTTTTCTTTGTATTTGTCCTTATTACTTTTCTGTGGTAAGGAAGATCACGTTCTTTCTAGATACAGAGTGAAGGTGAAAGTCATGCAGTTGGAGTGTGGAGTGAAAGAGAGACACCAAGAGACGGAGAGAGAGACAGAATAGGTGAGAAGATAGGCAGGTTATTCAAGAGTCATCAGGCACCTACAGCAGATGAGGTCATGCTATTTATTCCAATTGAAGCCGTACAGACTACAACTTGGACTGAAGCAAGTAAGGGCAGGGTAAGCCAAGCCACTTATCCTACTAGATGGAGGGGAAAAAAAGCCACTCACACAGTTTTTGAAATTACATTACCACTCTGGTAGACTTGTGGTGAGTCTGATGGGTAAACACATGCAGACAAAAATTGCCTAGATTAGAGTTAGATGTGACTGTATGTGCAACATTAGACATGCTGCATATTTTATTTGGGTGAAAATTATCAAGCGTTATCATCTTTCCTTTTTAAACTCTGTCACCTGTCAGTAAGTGAATAGCTTTCCACTGCACCATGACCTGTTGGTGATGATGTAAGGCTGGTATTTCTTAAGTAATAGGTTGGAAGCCAAGATTTGACACCAGTCTATTTCTCCTATGAAAGGTGTAACTGTTTTTGGTTTTCTAAATGTTTGCCCCAGATTGGACATAATCTACTCAATTTGGGTCCAACTCTAAAACATGGAAATAGTTAGGGGAACTGCTCTATTAAAAGGTGTGTCTTTGCCTCATTCTTTCCCAAGAACTGTAAAACGACATTCCACAGATATAAGGGACTAACAGACGGACTGACTCTGGTGACACTGCTGTTTTCTAACCCAGTTTTTGTGTGTGCAATGCAATGTGATACCATATTGTAGCTTGGATTATTTAAGACGAATAGCCTGTTGTGAATATTATTCTGCAGCAACCAATTTCTTTCTATAATCTTGTCCAGTATCAACAAATTTCTAAGGAATAGACTTATCTCACCAAGGTTTCTGTGACATGCAAGTGATCTTTTTTTTTTTTGGTCCCTTCCAATGTATGCCAATGTAGGTAGTCGGGGTAAGGGTACAAGATCAGCTAGAAAACAACACCCCTTGAACTGAAGGGGCTTCCATGTCTCATTCAAGGATTCAAAGAAACTTAAGCGGGGTCAATTTGCTTGCTGTTGTTAGTTTTCCAACATAGATAAGCCAACCAGTACATTGACACCATGCTGCTGCTCATCCTACACAATGTTTTATGAAAGTGTATGAAAGACTTTTAATTGATCTAAGGTTTAAAAAGTTTATGAATCTTTACTGGTTTTCTAAATGTTAAGGGTTCAATATTTCCACTCTGTTGTGTTCTTCATTGCTGTTACACCCTGTAAGTCAACCCTACCACTGATTTTTACCAAAGCAGGCTTATCACCATGCAAATATCAATTTGATGTGGGTGTGTGTAGGTGTGTTAATTTGTCTGTCTCCGTGCAATTTGCTGTATTAATTGGGCAGCTCCAGGCCTCTACTCGGTGGAAGAAAAGTCATAGTGTACTGACTGGGTCATGGGGGGAAGGGTTGATTTTTCAGTATGGATTTGCATTAGTTTTGCAAAGCTGGCTTGCTCAGTCAAACACTTTGTCATTGAGCCAGCCAGCCAGTTAGGGATAAAGGACAAACTGTAAGATAGTGCTGCAGTAGTGCTTTCATTTGTTCATTTTGAAGATAATATACATGATTCTACTTGACCCCTCACTCATATCTTTCAGCTATCTGGATGAATTAATGCAGGCAAGCAACACAAGTTTTTGACTGCAGAAATGTGGGTGGGCGGTGGAGCAGTGTGAGTCATTTAAATCTTAGCCAGAACCATTCAGCAATCACTGCTAGTAGTTACCATTATTTGTTTTACAGCAGCACGGTGGCCCAGTGGATAGCACTGTTGCCTTACAGCAAGAAAGTCCTGGGTTTGAACCCCAGGCTGTCTGAGGGTCTTTCTGTGTAGAGTTTGCATGTTCTTTCCATGTCTGTGTGGGTTTCTGCTGGTTTCCTCCCACCATCAAATAACATGTATGTTAGGGTTAATACGCCTGTCTGTGCCCCTGACCAGGGCATGGCAAGACGAACTGGAGTTGGTCCCCGGGTGTTGCACTGCGGCTGCCCACTGCTCCTAGCTACACAGCTAGGATGGGTTAAATGCAGAGGATGAATTTCCACATGGGGATTAATAAAGTATATCTTACTCTTAATCATATTTGAGAATTCTTGAGGGGCGGCATCGGTGTTACAGTAGCTTGAGTAGACCTGCAGCCGTGCCATGTGTAATTCTGTCTTGCATTTTAGAAAAGGTCAGTATGGCCCACAAGGTTGTTCCTGACCAAGGGGATGTCTAATCTGGCTAAAAGCCATATCATTTTGTTTACTGAATGAATTGCAAATGTAATTGACCTAATAGTAAACTGCATCACTTTCATGCTGTTCCCTTGTAGCTGAATGTAGTCTTGGGTAATATCTACTGTACCTTAGATCAAAGATCAGTCTGTAGGCTACTTCAGAATATTTTTGGTGCTATATCAGCGAGTTGCTTTTTAATATAGACAGCTTCTACAAATGAAGTCATTAAATCAAAGACCTTATACTATATTAGCTAGTGTTGAGTGGTATGGAAAATACGGTTGGGAGTTTTAAAAAAGTATCTGCTTACATATGCACAAATACCATATTTATGAATATTTATGAATATATATATAAAATGGTCAGTTCATCACATTGAACCTTTTGGTAATGTAAAATATAATATCAAACCAAAGCTAGTTTTCTAATAACACCTCAAATGTTTCAGACATAATTGTGTGATTAAATTTTAGGTAATGGATTCTGTTATAAGTTAAGACAGCAAAATTGTATACTGCAATAATATGACAATGTCTGAATTTCATCGCTATACAATACTATTGAAAGATGACAAAAAAAGAATGTTAATTATTTCCCAGCCCCTTATATTAGTCCACTTATTAAAAACGGAGAGTGGTTGTCAAAGCAAAAGTGAATGAAGCAAAAACTAAAGAGGACGGGGGGGGAGCAAAACCGACAGAAGGAGAGGAGTGGAGAAAGAGAAGGAGAGCGACAGATGGATGGCAGTAGATTAGCCCACCCTTCCTGTTCTCTACTCCCTATTGTGAGGGCACTGATGACTAGTTTAACCATATCCAACAAAACTACACAATGATCTGCCTTTTTGTGTGTCTCCCTCTGTTTCTGTTTTTAACTCCTTCTAATCCTTTATCTCTTCATTGTTTGGGATTAGGGTTAAGTCTGCAATAGGAATTTTCCTTTCTTAACATTGATAGTCAAACTGCCAACGCTGTCATGATCAAATCCCAATTCAACCCATGTCTACAGGACCCAGTCATGTTCTGTGCCACATCAAAGCAGTTCCTTTGCTATTAACCACCATCACTTCCTGCTTCCTGTCAACTGATCCAGGGACCAGGAAATGCTTGTATCGTTGGGTTACCGGACAGGAAGTGTTGAGCATAGAGATTCGAATTTCTATCCCCTGACATCATGTGATTCTGCCTGGCTGATGGCAGAGATAGTCAAGGGAATAAACAGGTGTTTATAGAGACAGTAATGCAATGGATAGGAATTAGGGCTGTGATGAAATCAGATTTTCACTATAGGATTATCATGGCCAAAAGAATTCACGATAACAGTGTTATTGCAATATCTATAGAGTTAAAAAAAATAAATAACGCTATCAGTCAAATTTATCTTTCACATTGTTTTTTGTGCATTTTGTCTCTTGGCAAATGAATTACTCTCAAAATATGAGTGTAGGGAGGTGGAGGGAATCTGTAACCATAACTGTACAAAAGTGTACAAAAAGAACAATTACACTTAATGGATAGTGAAATTGCAACCAGATAAACTGATATACAAAAGATCCACTAGGCCTAACATCTCCCATCAATACAATGTCATCTGAAACAAAATCAGTTGCAGGGAACAGGGGAAAGAGTTTGTGTGAGACCACAGGCTGACAACTAACCACTCTGATATATTGTGATTTAATGTCCACTGACCATGTCCTTACATAATCTTTTTCCTCTTTCCATTTTTCATGACATAATTTTCCTTGGCAGTTGTAGCCACACACTGTGGTAGTAGCTAGCTAGCTAGTTAAAATGTCACAGCATCACGTCAGGTGTTTGTTGTGTGTGTGTGTGGGTGGGTGGGGGTCATTGGGGGCAAAGCAAGAACAGAAAGAAACAGAAATGATTTAAGAGGTGCTGGATTATTTACACAAGACCTATCCATCCATTAGCCAAGCTGCTTATCCCAATTGAGGTTGCGGGATGCTGGAGCCTTTCCCTGCAGTCATTGGGCAGCAGGTGGGGAGACACCCTGGACAGGCCTCCAGGCCATCACAGGGCCGACACACATTCATGCCTCAGGACAATTTAGTATGGCCGATTCACCTGACCTACATGTCTTTGGACTGTGGGAGGAAACCTGAGCACCCGGAGGAAACCCACGCAGACATGGGGAAAACATGAAAACTCCACACAGGGTAGTCCAACCTTGGTGGGATGACCCACCAAGGTTGGACTACCCTGGGGCTTGAACCCAGGACGTTCTTGCTGTGAGGTGACCACACTAACCACTGTGCCACTGATTTACACGATATCATGTATTATTAACATAATATCAATATTTCATTTTTTAAATATCATGGTTATTGTCAATACCGGTTTATCACGACACCCCTAATATGAATGTGACCAAATGCTATGCAAACAGCATGATAGTGTGTTTTACAGCTTGAAAATTTTAAATTGGCTCTTTGAGAGTTAGATTTAAGCACCCCTTTATTTAACCGTCTTGGGCTAAATCTTGTGTGTATTCAAATTTATTCTTTAAAAGTTTGACATGTAGATGTAGGGTCAATATTTGTGAAACTCACAGCAGTTAAAATTACACGTGTATTTTACTCAAATATGACATTTCAGCAAGCTACATATTATGTTTCCTTATCACATATCACCAGTCTTTTTACCAAAGAAAAATGAAGCAAGTTCATGGTGGTAAACCGTCTGTAAGACTGTCTTAATGATAATTTATAGCAATGTAGACAAACTCAGCTGTCTGGCAAATGTGCTGCAAAAGGAAGCCTGAAGCTGCAATCATATACTCGTCATTTAAACATCCCCGGGAAAACCCTGCACAAGCACTATGTGTGTATGTGGTTCTGCATAAACTAGTGGTCAGGCTGGAAGCCAAAATGTTTCAGCCAAGTTTCAAACCTATCTGTCATCTGCACAGCGCCCTCAATCCCATGAAGTGCTTATTTGTGGTTGCTCTCTAAGTGGACACACATTAATTAGATGTAGTTTTGCTTCAGCTTACCGGGTTAATTTGAATGTACTAGCTGAGTGCTTAGGTCGTGTTTGGAGTTTGGACCGATCAGAAAAAAGCCCTCAGTTTATATGCTGGACTGGTGCAATTATTATTATTATTATTGTTATTATTATTATTATTATTTCTTTCATCTACTACTTTCGGCTGCTCCCGTTAGGGGTCGCCACAGCGGATCATCCGCATTATTATTTCTTTCATGTTTCCTTTTTTTTGCATCCTGTAGAGCCGGGTCCAAACTCTGGACCTGAGGCACTATAGGGCAGATGTCACTTGATTGACAGTACTTGTCGTAATATGCAGGCTGTTCCGAGTAGGGCAATCTTCTGGACTGTATGGATTTTGATGTTTCGTGGGATATGGTTAGTGAACTTTTCCTTTCCCCTCTTCATGAGTCCTAGAGCTCTGATGACCACAGGTGTTGTTTCAGTCTTCATACCCCACATCCTGTTGATTTCAATCTCCTGGTCTTTGTACATGGTCAGCTTCTCTGACTTTCACGGAGGTGTTTTTTGTTTTTTTTTAATAGTAAGTATCGCCATGTCGATGAGCATGCAACTCTTTTCCTTCCTGTACTTGATAACGATTTTTTTTTTTTTTTACAGAAATGTGTCACTTTACTGGTTCGTCCTTGTGGGGACATTGAATGTTTGGAAAGAAGTCAACAACAGTTTCTTGCTGCTGACTGAATACAAATTTACTTCTCTCTATGTTTGTATGTTTGTGTTTGCTGGGGACTCTAAACCAATAATGTAGGTCTTAGAAATGTTTAGAGACAAACTGCAGTAGAGAAACATTGACAGACACAGATGCATGCACGCACGCACAGTTTAATCTATGTTGGTATTTTATTTTATATTTTGTGCTTGTAGCATTTATTGGATGTATCATGAGGGTTAATTGCTCTATTTTTGGTAGTTTGTATTGGGCTGGAATCAAGCCAGTGGAGAGCTGGAGGGGACAGTACTGGAATGATTCCAGTGACAGAGTATCATGTAAATGGTTTTGGATGTGGGCAGATAGTTTCTAACTAAAGAGAACAGGAGAATCCCTGTTCAACTTTGCTGACCTATCAGAACCTCTCTCTCTCTCTCTCTCTCTCTCTCTCTCTCTCTCTCTCTCTCTCTCTCTCTCTCGCTCTCTCTCTCTTGCTCTCACCCTCACTTGCGTTCTTTCTCGCTCTGTACCTCCCTCTAGTCAGAGACGGCAGTGTCCTGCCTAAGCTGCAGTATTGACTGATGACTGGACTGTGTCTGTATGGTTTGCAGATGACTCTGAGCAGTAGCTGAAAACGCAACTGGGAGTTCCCTCTCTCCACCACCTGCAAAGATGAATGGTAAGTATACTGCAGTGTGTGTGTGTGTGTGTGTGTGTGTGTGTGTGTGTGTGTGTGTGTGTGTGTGCATCCATGCGTGCGTGTGTTTGTGTGTGTGTAGCTTTGCAGCAGAACTGAGGCTCTGCAGATCTCTGTAAGCTAACACTGCTGTGTAATACATTTAGTTATCAGTCAAATTAGTGTGTGTTCAAGTCAGCTTCTTCCTACTCTGTCATATCCCGTCATGGTAATTTTGTCTGTTGTTGCTAGTTTGTATGTGTGAGTTTCTCGCAAAATTACAGTTGTTCCATTGACCTTTGTTGGGTTTCTAGTCTAACCTCCATAATATTCAATGTAACTAGATTCAACTTAAGCAGCACATTAAACCCACAGAGAAGTTGGACAGCAGCCAGCAGTAGAAAGTGGTTGTAGAACTGGACAGTCCCCAAATATGAATTTATGCTTCAGTATTGGTTCAGTTTTGGGTAATTTTTCCATTTTAGCTCAGTTAAGGATTTACTAGATACCCATTTGGCAGCTGATTTTGTGTATAGTGCAGGTCACAGCTCTGAAATTGTAAAGTCTACTTTCTCCTCCCATCTAAACACAGTGACACCATTATTAGTTGACACAGAACATCATTACTCATCCACGGAGGCTCATTGTAGGGCACTCAATTTATGATCCCATTTGTTGGTGTGTGTGTTTATTGACAGACTTTAGGTCGATTCCTTCCTCTTATGTAATCATTTATGTGCACACATGAAAAGTGAACATCAGCACTGTTTACTCTGATGCTGCATCTAGCTGTGCTGAATAAATATCTTTTGTGGTTTGTCACAGAAACGGTAAGGGAGAGGTAATGAATGCCATATCCATCTTAATATAACTGCTCTTTACTCCATGTTTTGTTTTGACCTCCTTTTCTGACTTTCTCACACAATCACCCTTTCCCTCTTCACACCTTTGTTTTTCCAAGTCAAGTCAATTTTATTTGTATTGCCCAATATCACAAAGTACAAATTTGCCTCAGTGGTCTTTACAGCAATACAACATCCTATCCTTAGACCCTCGCATCAGATAAGGAACAACTCCCTAAAAAAAACCTTAACAGTTTTTTTCAACTTTTTTTTCTGACTTTACCATGTCCCGTCTCTCTCCAACTCACTTCCTTCTGTATCCATCTCCTTTCTGTCTCTCATCCTAGGTGGTCCCAGTTTATGGGCTATCTCTCCTGAGGAGAGGAAAAAACATGACCAAAAGTTTGACACGCTCTCCCCAACCATGGGCTACGTCTCAGGTACATGCTCACACATACACTCACGCATGAATGCATTTCATATGCTCACAGACAGGAAGTGGGTATTTGGTGCATAATACACGTAGATACTGACGTTCTTCACAGCCCAAACATTGCACCATGGTCTTTTACTATTGGGGTCAGGAGCCCAACCCCTTGGAGTTAGCCCTAGATGGTCTGTGGTTTACACTTACCAGTATTACATTTTTATACAGTCAGACATGGGAGTAGTTACACAGTTAACTAGAAAGGCATACACACATCGATGCACTTACATGTGAACAGGCAACAACAGAGTCAAACTTAGCTATACCAACAGAAGGACTCAATTATGTGTATTGTTTGTGTAAACCAACAGACACATATTTACTTTTTATTTCTCCTTTTTTCCCCCCAAAAGAAGCCATGGTGATCTGCTACAGTGAGCAAAAGAGGAGAGATTAGATTTTTCTTTTGACAGTGAACTTATCCTCTCAGTCTGTCTAGTCATTGTTCTCATTTCCGCATTGCCTGTTTGTCACTCTTTCTCTTTCTCTGTAGGGGAACAGGCAAAGAAGTTTTTCTTGCAGTCAGGGCTGTCTGAAACGGTGTTGGCTGAAATATGGTAGGTCACACTCTTAGTTACACACATGCACACGCACACAGATATTTAGGCCATGTTCAAAAGCTCTATGTCCAGAGTTTATTTTGTCTAGTTTTGTAAGGAAAAGAAAAAAAATGGCATAATGCACACTGTCTATAAAAGCTCGCTGTGGTAGCTGCCAATATCACAAAATTGTAGTTGGGTACAGTTCTAGAACATTCATGAGAAACTTCCACAATGCAGCCAGTATACTCTGTTCTGACTCTTAAAGCATCAGATTCTAGACGATGAGCTGACTAGCTGAGCTGACTTGACAAGTATGTTTGACACATATGGCCCTTTTCCACTGCATGGTAGCAGCACAACTCGACTCGACTCTACTCGCTTTTGGTACCGTGTACCTTTCTGGATTTTGTTTTCCACTGCAGATAGTACCCCCTCATTGTAGCTGGTCTTCATAGCAACGCTGCGTGAAACTGACATCATCTTCAACACGACACACAGTTCAGTGACTTCTTGGTAGATCTTCTCATTACGTATTGCTCCATCCAGCTCTTGCTGGATCCATCCATCCATTAGCCAAACCGCTTATCCTGCTCTCAGAGTCGCGGGGATGCTGGATCCTATCCCAGGAGTCATTGGGCGGCAGGCGGGAAGACACCCTGGAGAAGCTGCCAGGCCATCACACAGGGCCAACACACACACACACACTGACATTCATATTCACACCTAGGGACAATTTAGTATGGCCGATTCACCTGACCTACATGTCTTTGGACTGTGGGAGGAAACCAGAGCGCCCGGAGGAAACCCATGCAGGCACGGGGAGAACATGCAAACTCCACTTAGAGGACGACCCGGGACAGCCCCCAAGGTTGGACTACTCCGGGGCTCAAACTCAGGACCTTCTTGTGGTGGGCAGATAGAGAGAGCCAGTTTGGGAATTTTGCCAGGACACCGGGAACCCCCTACTCTTTGTGATAAGTGCCATGGGATCTTTAATGACCACAGTAAGTCAGGACCTTGGTTTAATGTCTCATCCAAAGGACGGCATCTCCTACAGCACAGTGTCCCCATCACTGTGCTGGGGAATTGGGATTTGATATTTGTAGTATTTATCAGGAGCAGAGGGAAGACTACTCCCTACTGGCCCACCAACACCACTTCTGGCACTAACTCATTTTCCCGGGAGGTCTCCCATCCAAGTACTAGCCAAGCCCATACATGCTTAGCTTCCATCATTTGGCAGAGCCAGGGTACATGTTGGTATGGCTTTCAGCATGATGACGCAGTGATAACTCTAGTGATGAATTGTTCTGACCAATCAGTGGTCTGCAGTGTTTTCGCGACATCTTTTAGTATCAGCTCAGCTTGCTTGGAACCTCGACGGAGGTGGTACCAAAAAAAGTACCAAGTACTATCCCCAACATTTGTTTAATGAAAAACCAAAAAAAGTGAGTAGAGTCGAGCTGGTACCATGCAGTGGAAAAGGGCCTATAGGTACTGGCAGTTTAAAGAGTGGATTAATATGACTAAGGCATCTAAACCATTAAGCTTGCATACATCAAAGGGTCCTCTGGTGTCACAGTGTATGGTTCAGATTGTAATTAGGTATGGTTTAAAAACTCATGTTGCTCTCTGCCTTTGTCTCTCACACTCCTCATTGCCTCATATCACTCTCTCTCATTCTTAGGACTCTGGCTGATATGAATAAAGATGGGAAGATGGACAGGTTGGAGTTTTCCATTGCCATGAAGCTCATTAAGCTAAAGCTACAAGGCACGGCCCTTCCCTCAGGTCTGCCAATCATCATGAAGCAGCCTCCAGTCCCTGCTCCCAGCCTCAACCCCTCTACCTCAGCTATGGCCAATGCACACTATAGTAAGATAATGTTTTTTTCCAGGTAACAATCTAACTGGAGGCTTTGAGGATATGAGAGATGCGACTCGAGAAAAATTGGAAACAGGTTGCCTAAATATTGCTTTCTTTTTTAAAGAATACAGTTTTTGCTCTTGTAACACATCTCAGTTGTTTGTGTGTGTATGTGCTTGTTTAATGACTAGATAAATTAAGATATAAGATCGCCATTTACTAGCTAAATGACAGTATGTGTTCATGTATGACTGCATGTTTGCATGCATGTTGCGTATGCTTCTTTACTTGTGGGATTGGATTGTGTTTGTGGCGTGACTGGTTAAACTAATTTTCTCTGCGTGTGTGTGTGTGTGTGTGCGCGTGCACGCGTGTGCGTTTGTGTGTGTTCATGTGTTCATCTGCATTAGGTATGGGGTCTATACCTAACCTGTCCATGCTGCCAGGAGCAGGGGTTGCCATGTTGACCCCTATGTCCATGACAACGCCTGGGTTCTCACCTCTGACCCCTATGACATCTCTCACTCCTCTGGTTCCTATGGCACAAGGGCTGAGCCCCTTAAGAGGCTCCAACCCCACCATGCCACTGATGCCCACCATCGGGAATGCTGCATTGCCAAATGGCACCATAGCAATCCTCCAGCCTATCACTGCTGGAGCTATTGGCACTGGTAAAGATAATGCTTTCACCCCCACACCTGTTTTCATATATCATTTTGTTTATCATGTAATCACATGTGATAATGATGAGCCCTCTGATGACCCCTCTCAGTTTTTTTAAACTCTGGGAAATTAGGCATTTCACCACTGTGTTTAGATGCTTTCAAAGCTTAACACTGATTTCTTTGCCTCTTGCGCTCCCTGGCAGGAGACTGCTACATTAATTCTATGTGCCTGTCATTGCACAAAACCAGTAAATATTGGGTACCCTCATGGTCCAAGATTCCCCTCCCAGAAAAAAAGACAGTGTTCTAATTTTCTATCATACAAAACTCACCATAATAATGAAGTTATGAATCCAGTGGACTGTTGGATTAAACAGATTCATGTTCTAAAATTTACAATGAAAGGAAAGACATACATATTTTGCATCAGGGTAGAATCCTTCATTTTTTTAGGCCTCACCAGGATAGTAGGGTAAACACACTGGAGCCAATACAGTCTGGCCCAGCTTGGCAAACCCATATCTTTCTCTCTGCTCCGTAGTTTCTTTCTCCCTGACAAGGTTAAAGATGAGACTGGATTATACTCTGTATTACTTGTCTACTACCTCACCCTTGTATAACAAAATGTATTGCTTAAATAGTGTATGTTTCTTTAAAATGATGCTTTCATGGGTTAGTTGCTCATTCCATGGTTAGAATAACTTCTTTTTTAATAATATGAGCTCACAGATTTTGTAATTTTGTGTGTGTGTGTGAGTGTGTGTGTGTGTGTGTGTGTGTGTGTGTGTGTGTGTGTGTGTGTGTGTGTGTGTTTGTGTGCATGCGTGCTTTTGTGTGTCTCAAGGCCTCCCTCTATCGACTTCCTACGCCTCTCCACTGGGGTTCTCCTCCTCTTCTTCTGCTGCTACCACTGGCATAAACAAGGCCTCCTCGCTGCTTGATCTAGGATCCAGCAGGTAACACACACACACACCCACACACACATGCACGCATGTGCACGCGCTCAAAGGTAAATTACCTGTATAAATGCAAGAGAACCTGGTGTTAATTAGAAACTTTACAACAATTTAGGCATGTGTTTTTTAGTTTGTCAAATTATGGTACTGAATGTAATTAGGACGCCTCATGTTTTTTACTAGAGATTCACCATTATTTAGCAAACTCTTTATGTTTAGTTTAAAATGCATAATGCGGGGCATCCGTGTAGCATGGTGGTCTATTCCATTGCCTACCAACACGGGGATCGCCGGTTTGAATCCCCGTGTTACCTCTGGCTTGGTCAGGTGTCCCTACAGACACAATTGGCTGTGTCTGTGGGTGGGAAGCTGGATGTGGGTATGTGTCCTGGTCGCTGCACTAGCGCCTCCTCTGGTCGGTCGGGGTGCCTGTTCGGTGGGGAGGGGGAACTGGGAGAAATAGTGTGATTCTCCCCAATTGGCCAAGTACAATTGGGGAGATAACGAGGGGTAAGCCAAAAAAATGCATAATGCAGTTGAGTATTCATCTTGATCCTACTGTCTTAAACTGTCATCATATTTGGCGCTGCATGTACTTAACCTCGCTAACGCTAAATTTCTATCCTCTCGCATCGAAAAGGGAATATGTGTTTAAAAATTATTTGAAGAAGTTGGCTTGCACTCTGACCAATACTCAGATGCATTCATTGGTAAATAAGCTATCCTACAGAATTGCTTTCTAGCAAAGTTTTGATACCGCTAACATATATCCTCAGCAGAGGTTAAGTCATGTTTTCGGTCATGTTTGCCAGCTCATTTATCTTAATATGCTGTATCATTACTAAAACATTTGCTAAAATTAAAAAGATGATTTCTTTTTAAAAAATCAAATCAAATTAATTTGCAACTGCTGTAATTGTTGGATTATACAACACATTAACTGTCTTGACATAAATTAAGAGAGAATGAGCGTTATGTGCCATGTGTGTCAGAGAAAACAGCAGTTATTTAGTTAACATTTCCCTAGTTAGTTTATGCCAAATAGTATTTCAGTTTGTGACCGCTATCATTAATTTTCATTCAGCTGAGTACAGCGCGAGGAAATAAATGCAAACATTTCTAGCTGTCCACTGGGTTTTGCATAGCTGAGATTTGGATGCAAAGGATTGAGAATTAGTTTTCCTAGGCACCCAGAACTGCAGATACGTGTCCACACAGGGAAGCTGACAAGCAGATGCATGCACATAAAAGGATAGTTATCCACAGCAATGTAATCAGAAAAATTTTCTCAGAGGACACTTAGGATCTCTCCTTGTTTGTGTATACTTCAATGAATGAGCAGGCGGTCCTTGCACTTTTTATACTCTTGCAAGCATTGATTCCTACATAGTGTACCTACTGATGTTAATTTCTCTCTTTTAGCTCCAATTCTTCATCCCCCTCCCTGCTGTCCCCTAAACTTGCTGGTCCCAGTGACTGGGCTGTGCCCCAGGCCTCCAGGCTAAAATACAGACAGCAGTTCAACGGTTTGGATAAACAGATGACTGGGTACCTCACTGGTGAGATGGTCTGTGTGTCTGCATGTGTTAGTGTGTGTGTTAGCAATTAACAACTGCATGTGTTCAGGTCTGTGCATGCTGCAAGAGACCTTCAGAAACGTCTCCAGTTTTCATTGTAATAGAAATGGAAAAAAGAAAATGAAAATGTGTGATGACCCCTGGTTTCAACCCAATTATTGATGGTGGTCTGAGACCCATATTTGTCAGCTGGAAGAGAAGGCAGACTTTCTGAAAGGTTGACATTTTGGCAATTCAAGGATTCCATGGAACACAGTATGTGGAACAATATGTTGAAGAAAGTCGAACTCGCTGGACAGGCCTCTCTGTGTGTGTGTGTGTGTGTGTGTGTGTGTGTGTGTGTGTGTGTGTGTGTGTGTGTGTGTGTGTGTGTGTGTGTGTCTATAGCTGTGTGTTTTTGTCTTATCCAAGCCAAACTATGTATGGAATGCAGGTGTGGATGTAGAGCTTAAGTATACAACAGTCATTGACGATTTCATAATGGTTACTTCCCTACTTTTTTCAATGTCGGTGTCATCTTGCAGTCTCAGCTAACCTTAAGAAAGTGATGTCCACACCAGTTGTGGGTGTTCTGCAATAGAGACAGTTTCTCACTATACATACACACACACTAACACACAGGCTTTTCTCTCCTGCAAATAATGCCTTCTGACTGTAATTCTTGCCTGACCTGTTCTTGTAAAACTGCCATGCTGTGAAGTCACACAGACAAATATATACAAACACAGTCACTAGTTGGGCCTACAAATACTCTCCCTAGTGAATTTGCAAAGGTTCATTTGCTAGATGTCAAATGAATCGACTATCTTATATTTTTACATGATTTGTCTTGAATAGCTGTTTGTATGGGTTTATTTTTTGGGGCTGCTCTGCATTTTCTCTGTAGGAGAGTCTGGACTGCATGTGGCCAACCTTACAGAGCAAGCTCTTGCTCTTAACCAACTCGGAGGCTCAGCAGCATTTGAGCAATTCATCCACATTCTGTTATTCCTGTCTCTTTTTCCCCAAACCAGTCCAATTCAATTTTGGCAGCCTACTGATTTAACAATACTTGTCTTAATATCTATAATAGTGTAAAGCAGTGGCACTCAATCATGTGCCATGGAGAGCCTTGTGTCAGGGGTTTTCATGATGACCCAACACTACAACAAATGACTTGACAAAATTAGTCTTTCCCCTGTCTGGTTGAAAATGTGTTAATAAGTGAAATCAGCTGTTGTTGTGGTTGGTTGGAACGAAAACCCCATAATCCTTTAGCTGTCCATGGCAAATGTTTTCTCTGGGAGCTTCGTTTCCCCCCACCATCAAAAAGGCATGCACGTTAGGGTTAATACTCCTGTCTGTGCCCTTTACCGAGGGGCATGGCAAGACGAACTGGAGTTGGTCCCCGGGTGCTGCACAGCAGCTGCCCCCTGCTTCTAGCTATTTCCCTATGGGGATCAAATGATTGAGTACCACTTATTTAAAGCCTCCAGTCATCTACATCAAACTGTTGTTCCATGCCACACAGCGCTCAATTTGATGACATTGTTAATGTTGTTGCCAGGCCAACAGGTGAGGAATGCCATGGCAACCACAATGCTGACTCAGACACAGCTTGCCTCCATCTGGTAGGAACACTAAATCCTGTGTGTGTGTGTGTGTGTGTGTGTGTGTGTGTGTGTGTGTGTGTGTGTGTGTGTGTGTGTGTGTGTGTGTGTGTGTGTGTGTGTGTGTGTGTGTGTGTGTGTGTGTGCGTGTGTGTGCATGACTAGATTGATAATATAATAATATAATTGATAATGTTGATTGATTGATTGTTTGATTGCATGCATGACTAGATTGATAATAGTCATAGGGTCTGTAACTGTGCATACAACCATTATGTTTTGGATAGCAAAATTTTGCATGCTACCAACAGCCATCATTGATTCCTGCCCCATAGACTTTAACAAGGCTCATAGAGGATCTTAACCAATATCCAGGAGTGCACTCAGCACATAGAAATTGTCATTGTAGTTTTAACCTGAATAAAACAGGCTTGGGCAAAAATACTTAAGTACACTCTGAGCAAAAATACTTAAGGACAGTTTTAAAGAGTTTTATATAGTTTTGAATATATTAAACTGTTAAAGTGTGATTATATATTAACAAAGTTCATGCAAGGAAAATCATATGCAAAAGAAGATGAGTCAAGCTGTACTTGTTTCTCTTTCTCCTCAACTATTCTCTCTCCACTTTCTGAATGTCATCTTTCTTAGGACTCTAGCAGATGTAGATAAGGATGGCAAGCTGAAAGCTGAGGAGTTTATCCTGGCCATGCATCTGGTGGAAATGGCCAAAAGTGGACAACCACTACCACTTTCACTGCCAAATGAACTGGTACCACCCTCACACAGGTACATAAGCACAAGAATGTGTTTGTTACCAGAACACTGAAAATGCCTTGATCATGAAATCCTTTATAGAATATTTAAATTCTATGTACTGTGTTTTATTTGAAATTTGCATTACAGGGGGTCAGTGAATGGTTCTAGCTCTTCTCTGTATGCTGTTCTGACCGATGACTTGGACATAGAACCGCCACAGAAGATCAAGGCTAACAGTATGTGTTTTTTAAAAAAACCTGTTGTTTTGCCAGGTTGTGCTAGGCGCAGTGTATCACAATGTCAAGTTTATTTGCATAGCACTAAATACAGTTACGGCCTCACAGTTAGAAGTCTTTACATTAATACAATAACGTTAATACAAGAAGACAGAGTGAACCAAAATGGACCATACCCTTTATTCAGGCATCTCAAGAAGAGCATCAGAGGAGGGATGCCTCAACCAGGACAGGCAAAAAATAGGGCTCTCATACACACAGCAGGCAGACCCAGGCACATAATTCATAGAGAGAGAGAGTTCATATTGAGGATGATGTATAACTGGAGCTGTCTCAAATGATGAGGAGCAGTCACAAATGATGAGCAGTCACTGTCAACAAAAAGGAGCAGCCAGTTTTGCTAGTCACAGTACAGTGTGTCGAGACCATCAGTCTGTGACCTGCTGTGTACAGAAAGCCGAAATTAAGTTGCGACAGTGGTGCGTGCCAGCCACGAAACTACAGAGAAGTTGTCAACTGTAAACTGAAAAATACCTGCCAGTCCGAAAGCCTGAGGTAAGAGATCAAATTGGAGGAAACAAGAATTGTTAGTAAGCTAGCTAACATGTTTAAGGGAGATTGTCAGGTACGGGGAGGTGGACCACACACTCTGTAAGAACATCCAGTCAGCAGGAACCACTGACAAATGCCAACGGCAGCAGAATCTGATAGAAAAGCAACGGCAGCAGAGCAAGCATGGCTGCCAACCATTTGACAGTGTTCAGGAGAGCAAAAGGCAGACGGCTGAAGAGGAGAAGAGGGCAAGGCTGAAACATGGCAAAACAGCATAAGCAGGCCCTTGAGATGCTGGTCCAGGCCAAGAAGTAAAAATAAGGACAGACTCCAAGTCCCATCCACCCCATAGGATACTCTCTCATATTTTTACTTTGTAATGTTTCTTTTCACATTTTAACATGGTTTCCGGTACAGAGCGTATATAGTGAGCAATAATTTTGAAAATGAACCTGGTGGGGCTGCCCTTTGTTAATTTTCTTTGTAAATGTGAGCATATCATATGTAAAGGTACAATTGCACTTTCATCCATCCATCCATTATCCAAGCCACTTATCCTAATTGGGTTCGCGGGATGCTGGAGCCTATCCCAGCAGTCATTGGGCAGCAGGCAAGGAGACACCCTGGACAGGCCACCAGTCCATCACAGGGCCAACAAATTCACAATTAGAGACAATTTAGTATGGCCGATTTACCTGACCTACATTTCTTTGGACTGTGGGAGGAAACCGGAGCACCCAGAGAAAACCCATGCAGATATGAGGAGAACATGCAAACTCCACACAGAGGGCAGCCTGGGATGACCCCCAAAGTTGGACAACCCCGGGGTTTGAACCCAGGACCTTCTTGCTGTGAGGTGACCACGCTAACCACTGTGCCACTGTGTCGCCTACAATTGCACTTAATAAGTTAATACTTTGTACTTTCAATCGGTCTGCTTGTTTGTGACCAGGATCAGAGTAATCCTAAAAGACATCAGACCGTAACGGGTCTGTGTTTTTCTCTGCTCATGCATCCTTCTCACCTTTATCACCCCTAACCAGTTTGCATGTCTGTAGTAAGAAGGGTGCAAAAGCTTTCAGAAGGTCTAACCTTACCTTGCATTGAGACTAAAACTCTACCAGGGAGAAGGTATTAAGGTTGCGCATCAACAAAGCTGACTAACTTGGAAATAAATGCTAGTCAAACGATAACGATAATGAGAATGAGTAGCTTTTAAGGTTCAACTTGAAGGGAACTGCAGTATTAATCTCTCTGTTAGTAGAAAGACTATTCCAATGAAAAAAGGGGTGTGGTCAGAAAAGGCTCTGCAACTTGCAGGGTTATTTTTGGCTCTGAACAGAGAGGAAGCCTGCGCATGTCAATTAACTAACTAAAAAAAACAAAAAACAAAACAAATGCAACAACGCCCTGCACACTATTTTCAAGGGGGATTCCTGAGACAGCGTAGATTAACAAGTAAGCACCGAAACAGTTTTTATGCATACAAGACACTCACTGACAGGCAAGCGCCTTCTGTCCCATTCCCTCTACAGACACCTATCTTCTACTCTCTACAACTGTCCCCACGTCTTACCAAGCCATTTCTAAGTTTTCGATGGGTACATTAGCAATGTTTATACTGCATTTATTGCTGCACTTTGATGTAACAATCCTTGGTCCTAATTTCAAAGGTCTTTCTGGTGTCCGTATTCACCCTTAACAGATATGGACAAAATGAATTCATATGACTGATCTGTACATCCAGACACAAAGTCCAATCAATTATAAGTATAACCAATAATCACTGCATGATAAAATCACGTCTGCCTCTTGACATGTGTCCTCAGTGACGTTTGAGGATAGATTTAAAGCCAACATTGAGCGAGGGAATGCAGAGCTGGAGAAGAGACGACAAGCACTCCTAGATGCTCAAAGGCGAGAGGTGGAGCGACGCCAGCAGAAAGAGAGAGAGGAGCGAGAGAAGAGAGAGAAGGAGGCCCGGGAGGCAGAGGAGAGGAGGAGGAAAGAAGAGGAGAGGAGGCTGGAGCGACAGAGGGAACTGGAGAGACAGAAAGAAGAAGAGAGGCAGAGAGAGATAGAGAGAAAAGAGGTAAGAAGATGAATTTGCCAATTGATTACCTTTTTTTTACTTTTGTGCTGATCAAGTCAAAAGCCATGGAAGTACAGACAAATACATAAGATGACTTCATGTAGATGGTGGGGTTTTTTTGTCCACAAACTTAATCCTATATATAACGAATGACTAATTATATCTCAAAGTCAAATTATCTTTATTGTCCCTTACAGGGAAATTAGTTTTCAGTCAGTATATATAAAACTCTCACACAAAACAAAACATACAAACACCAAAGCAGAATTGACACATCACTGATGGACAACAAAAAAACAAGACGTAGCGGGCAAAGAGAACCAAAGGAGTTCAAATATACATACCATGGAAACAAGCGATCTGCAGACAACAGATGAATACTATCTACTATTTAAGAATATATATTTTAATATATATTTAAACTATCTACTATTTAACAATCTTTGTATGTGTGTGTGTATATGTGTGTGTGTGTGTGTAAGTATTTCCCCTGAGATACTTGTTAGGACTTTGTTGTATCTTGACTAAGTATTGTGTCCTGCATTTTGTTTGTGTGTGCACGCACATGTGCGCGGGTGGGTTTCAGGCTGCACAACGGGAGCTGGAGCGTCAGAGGAAGGAGGAATGGGAGAGGAGGAGGCACGGGGAGCTGCAGATAAAAAGGGAGCAGGAGCAGGAAGACATTATTAGACTCAAAGCCAAGAAAAGGAGTCTGGAAATGGAGTTGGAGGCTGTGGTGAGAGGGGCCTCATAGATTTAGTTCAGTGCAACACATCAGATGTGCACAGAATTATTCATGATGGATTCTGTCTGGAGTTCTTCAAAACACACACACACACACACACACACACAATAATTTTTTTGCACACTGAATTGAGATGAGCCGAAAGGTTATGTGTGAAAGAAGGCTCTCTTTTTTTGGGCTTCTCCTTCCCCTGCTGTGGACCCCACCCCGCCCCATCTGTCTCTTAATCTTGCTCTCTGTCTCAGGGCAACAAGCACCGTCAGATCTCGGACCGTTTGCGTGACGCCCAGAACAGGAAGAAACTCCAAAAGACAGAGCTGGATTTGACCAGTCAGAGGCAAGAGACGCGTAGCCAGGAAATTGATAACCTTCAAAGGCAGCTTGAGGTGTGTGTTTGTGTGTATGTGTAATACTCCCCTCAGGGTATTGTGGTGTTTTTATGTTTTGTGCATCTCATTTGTTGGTCTGACTTACAAGTGTGTTGATTTTCTAAAATATTTTTCAGTCGCTATTCCGTCTGTCATTATTCTTTCTCATTATTCTTTCCCTTTTCACTCTGGCTGTCCATTTTCTGGTCCCTGATGATGTGTTTCCTGTTCATGTGGGGATGATGTGTTTCCAATTCCTGTGGGGCAGGAATTCCAGAGAAAGTTATCCCAGTTGACTCCAGAGCAGAAAAGACTGACAGAGAGACTCAGAAACATGGCTCTGAATAACCTGCCAGGTCAGTACCGATGGATGTATGGAAGAACAGACTGAAAGGAACATGACGCCTACAGCCACGTTTCCATACACATGTGCTGGCTTGGCTGACTCAGTTTAACTCAGTTGGCATTTGCATTTTCCATTACAATGCGGCTACCCGCTTGTAGGTGTATCTTTAACTGATGACGCGCATGTCTTGAGTTGATGACATTTAAAAGCAGCGCCCGCTTTTAGATGATGTTTAAAAGCAGCGCCCTCTTTAGCGCTGTTTATTAGTGCACTGTGCAACGATTGCTGGTAGCCAGTTACTTATCATCATGGATTTTCAGGCTGTTGATATGATTTTGCTTGAGAGCTACCGCTTATTGCTTGAAAAACGGAGATGGGGATGACGCTTTTACAGGAGGTTCATTAAACATGTCGCTGAATGGTCACTGAATGATGACACTGATGTCACCTCAACCTGCTTGGAGGCAGGTCTAGTGTGCTTTGGCCCAACTCCATAGATGGTCCATCTCGGGTGCGACTGAGCACAACCCAGCACGTTTACACTGGTAATGGAAATGCAAACCAACAACAGCGTGGTTTTACTTGGCGCGGCCAAAAGTGCCAATGCAAAAACCCTATAGCAAGTCCCGAAGGAGTGATTGATCATTGAAAGAAAAATAAAGACTCCAAACAAGTAAAGGGCAACTTCTGAAGTTCATTAAAAGGACCCCTGAAAATCTGTAAAGGATGTTGCATTGAAGTTTGAGCACAGGCCCACAAACCAAATTCAGTTCACAAAATAAGCTCTGCTCAGCTATTACATTCATTTATTCTTTTTCCTGTGTGCAGTGTCAACCATGTCTACCCTAAAGCTGAGTGTGACAGAGAAGAACGGAGGTTGTCGTAAGCTCAGAGAACAACTGGAGACACTGCAGAGAGAGACTGCAGCTAAACTGGCAGAGATGGACCAATATAATAAAGATATACAGGTAGGTGTTGGTAAACAAAAAAGAAAAAAAATCACACCAGAACATTGAAACAATAATAGTATTGGATTAAACAATATTTCCTTGAGAATTTCTCATGCATATATCAGTAGTCATGGGCAGCAGTGGCTCAGGGAGTAAAGCAGGTTATCTGGTAACTGGAGGTTTGCCGGTTCGATCCTTGGCTCCTCCTTGCAAAATTGTCGAGGTTTCCCTGAGCAAGATACCTAAACCCTAACTTCCCCGATGAGTTGGTTGTTGCCTTGCATGGTTGACATCACCATTGGTGTGTGAATGTGAGTGGGTGAGTGTGGGGCATAAATCAATTGTAAAGCACTTTGAGTAGATGTTGCAGCTAGAAAAGCACCATATAAAATGCAGTCTGTTGAGGAGGAGCCGTGACTGCCCGGCTTTAGCTGCTTGGGAGAATCTTTTAACCCCAGTACAATTCAACCCTATTACCAAATCAATGTTAAAGTGGCCCTATCAAGCTTGTTCCAACTGTATATTTTTATTCTGGGGCTCCACTAGAGTAGCTTTGCATGATTCACAGTTCAAAAAAATCCTTATTTATCTTATACTGGCCCTTTATGCAGCCCCTCAGTTCATCCCCTGTCTGAACCAACCCGTTGTAGCTGTCTCTTTAAGGCCCCCTCCCTAAAAGCCTTTCTTCTGATTGGCCAACTTCTGTAAGCCTGCTGAGGGGTAGTCCCCAGTGCTTGTGAGCACCACCTCATCTTATTGCCGGTGTGGTATCAAACTTTGTTTCACCGTTCAGATCTGTTTCCCCTAGCTAGAGTTCTATACAACACCGGGACGCTTTATTAACCTTAACCTAACCTTAACCTCTACCTAACCCTAAGCTTAACGTAACGCTTACCTTAACCTAATTGTAACTGATAGCTAACCTGTTTCCATGCGAACGCTTTCATCTGGCCTGGAGGGGAACAAATCTCGATGGGGAAACAGTGTTCGATACAACACTGGTGTGGAGGTTCCGAAAGAAAACCATAAACCTAAATAATTTCTCATTCTTGATTGGAGATGGCAACTTCTCAAATCCATCCGTACATGTCCAAGCCTGAATACAATCCGGAATATGTGAGTGAACAGCATGAACATCCACAGCAACAAAGATTACAGCAGGGCATTTCTGGTAAATATTATGCTCATCATCTGCTTATTGTGTGACATAACACTGGATTTAGTCTTTCAATCACAAGCTGTATATAATTATTTTTCTATATATGCCCCTGTTAATCAGTTGAAAATGGTAACTGTCAATGAATGGAAGTCTCACTGGGAGTTGGTTTTAAATATCAAGGTTTGTGTTACTCTTTGCCTTACTAACCGAACACCACATTCATATACTGTAATAGTTACTTCTGAAAAGTTGCTTTTAAATCATCTCATTTACTAGGGTGTAACAATTCTCAAAATTTAGTTTTATTTGAATTGCAATTTTACAAGAAGGAGAAGTGAAGAAGAGAGTGCAGGCAGGGTGGAGAGAGTGTCAGGAGTGATCTGTGATAGAAGGATACCAGCAAGAGTTAAAGGGAAGGTTTACAAGATGGTTGTGAGACCTGCTCTGTTTTGAGGTTTGGAGACAGTGGCACTGACGAAAAGACAGGAGGTGGAGCTGGAGGTGGCAGAGTTGAAGATGCTAAGATTTTTATTGGGAGTGACGAAGAAGGACAGGATTAGGAACGATTATATCGGAGAGACAGCTCAGGCTGGACGGTTTGGAGACAAAGCAAGAGAGGCAAGATTGAGATGGCTTGGACGTGTGTGGAGGAGAGATGTTGGGTATATTGGGAGAAGGATGCTGAATATGGAGCTGCCAGGGAAGAGGAAAAGAGGAAGGCCAAAGAGGAGGTTTATGGACGTGGTGAGGGAGGACATACAGGTGGATGGTGTGACAGAGGAAGATGCAGAAGACAGGAAGAGATGGAAACGGATGATCTGCTGTGGTGACCGTTAATGGGAGCAGCTGAAAGTAGTAGTAGTAGTAGATTTGAATCGCAAGTTTAGGGGCATAGTTTGATGTGATTCTAGTTGGGTTTTTTTTTTATGTACCTTTTTTTTATGTACCATGCTAAGACTTGAAATTTAGAGAAAAACTGTTGTTTTTTCATCAAAAAGAAAAAAGGTCAGTCTTTATTTGTAAAGACTGACTAGACCTTAAATAATGTAAAAAGACAACATGATTATTGTTTTAAAAAAATTAAGATTTGCCTTTAAAGAATCCTGCATCCACCATAAAATATAGTTGTAAATCTGTAGCAATGGTTAGTCAGAAGTAAATCAGAATCTCTTGTTAAACACAGTTATTCTAAATTAATCTCTTTTTTTATTTCTTTGTCACAGTAGGATCAGTTTCTTTGTGGAGTCTCTGTAGATGTGCTGCCATTTTTGTTGTGTTGACAGTCACCGGTTAAGGGGCATGTGTAATACATAGACAGCAAGCTATTGTTTTTTTTCCCGTTTTAGTTTTGCCAACAATTCAGAAATTATGTCCATCATCCTTAAAAGGGACGGCACGGTGGCGCAGTGGTTAGCATGGTCGCCTCACAGCAAGAAGGTCCTGGGTTCGAACCCCGGGGTTGTCCAACCTTGGGGGTCATCCCGGGGTGTCCTCTGTGTGGAGTTCACATGTTCTCCTTGTGTCTGTGTGGGTTTGCTCCGGGTGCTCCGGTTTCCTCCCACAGTCCAAAGACATGTAGGTCAGGTGAATCGGCTGTACTA